>NC_080420.1:13705750-14010881 GCF_029873635.1 Malania oleifera | reverse complement strand
TTGAATCGTCTATAAACAAGAAACAACATAAAGAAAGATTTGTGTACAAGAGACATTCTCACAGCAGAGTTGATTAGTACAAGATTCAGCACAAATATACTTCAAAGTATATCAATATAAAAAGATTGAAGCTTAAACTGAATTTAGATTACCAAATATATCTTCCAAGTATTGAAAGATTTAGCCTTATGAAGGTTCTACTTCGGAATTTGTATCAGCAGCAATTCAGTAGTTAAAGTAGGATGAACACAAGAGAGTTTGAGAGCTTTCAAAGAACTTTGATTGCTGGAAAATTTTTTGGTGTAGAAATCTTTGAAGTTTGGGGCTATTTATAGATATTTAAAATTAATTTCTTGCCCACCAAGTTTACCTTGAGTAATCCTCAAGTTTTTCAAAAGAGTAGTGCCCAATAAATCCATTTAAAAAATCTTCTCGTTGAGAATTCTAAAAATTTGTTTGAGTGGCAGTCGCATGCCGTAGAAGAAACTGAACACTCAGAATACTGGAAATCGCCTGCCAGAACCCAAGTAGTCGCCTGGCTTGACTACCCAAACACCTGGTTGTGCTCAGGTAGTCACCTAACACCCTACTGTCTCCTTTAAAAAAACTTTTATAAGTTGGGCAGTCTCCTGCCACAAGTAGGTACTCGCTTGGCTAACTAGCTTCACTTTATATGCTTAAAGAAAACTTTTTTCTTTTAAGATTTTATTTACTTTGATTATAAAAACATACTTTAAATATATTTCTAAGTTTCTTTTGATTTATTAGAGCTTCAATTCGGTTTATATTGAAGTTTACATGAAGTACTTACATTCAAACATCCTTAAAACTATATTATTTTGATCTTCAAGTAAGTCCTTGTTCTTCCATGATCATATATTATCTTTGAGCTTTTGATCATCTTTCTTTCTTGACCCTTTTGTATAGGACATTCATCATGAGCTTTATCATCCATTTGAGCTTGGAGTTTCTTTAAGCTTTGCTTTCTTCCTGAAAGAGTTTCACTTGAAACAAACCATATCAAACTTATCATGATTTATTTTCATAAAACTAAGAATTGAAAGTCTTGTTAGGCCAACAGTTGTGAATTATGGATAACACAGGTGGCAAAGCTAGCTCTTAGGCTGCAGACCTCACTTTATCTAGGATCTCAAATGGACCGATAAACTTAGGTCTAAGTTTACCCTTCCTCCCGAACCTCATAATCTATTTCAATGGAGCTATCTTCAAAAATACATGATCACTAACATAAAATTCTAAATTCCTACTGCGATTATCAGCATAATTCTTCTGTTGGCTCTGAGCTGAACTGATTCTCTCTCTGATGAGTTGAACCTTATCACGCGCTTGCTGAACAAGCTCTGGTCCCACTACTCGCCACTCACCCACTTCATCCCAGAACAAAGGAAAACGAAATCTCCTACATATAGGGCCTCAAACAGTGTCATGCCTATGCTAGCCTAATAACTGCTATTATAAGCAAATTCCACCAGAGGCATGAACTGAGTCCAACTACCCCCAAAATCTAATACACAAGCTCGATGCATATCTTCCAATATCTATATCGTCCTCTCAGTATGTCCGTTCGACTGAGGATGGAATGCCGTGCTAAAAGACAACTGAAACCCTAGTGCTTCCTGCAAACTTTTCCAAAAATGTGACGTGAAATGTGGGTCTCGTTCTAACAAAATAGATACTGGCACCCTATGAGAACAAACTATCTCCTGAATGTAAATCTCTGCCAAATGATTGAGGGAGTATCTAATCTTGATAGGTAAGAAATGGGCGGTCTTAGTCAAATGGTCAACAATCACCTAGATGACATTCTGGCCATGCAACACCGTTGATAGTCCTGACACAGAATCCATAGATATATGATCCCATTTCCACTCTGGGATAAATAATGGCTATAACTGCAGGCCTTTGGTTCTTAGCTTTTACCTGCTGACACATCAAACATTGGGCTACATATTCAGCAATCTCTTTCTTTATACCACTCCACCAATACGACTCTCGAAAATCCCTATACATTTTCGTATTACTCGGATGAACTTTGTACAAAGATCTGTGAGCCTTTTCTAAAATAGTCTTCCTGATCTCAGTATTGGCAAGAATGCATAACCTGGAATGGAACAACAACCCTCCATCATTTGCAACACTGAATTCCTCCCCCTGACCACTCTACACTCTATCCATTACCCTGCTAATTTGGAACTTCTCTCTGGGCAACATTAATCCTTTCCTACAAAGTAGGTTGCATTACTAAACTAGCGATACACACCTGAGAATCACTTTTAACCAACTCTATATCGAATCTCTCCAGATCCATCATAATCTAAGACTGGATCTCCATAGCCGCCAACACTGATTCCCTAGATTTCCTACTCAATCCATCAGCTACCATGTTTGCTTTCCTTAGGTGACAACTGATGGTACAATCGAAATCCTTAATTAGCTCCAACCATCTTCTCTACTTCATATTCAATTCCTTCTGTGTGAAAAAGTACTTCAAACTCTTGTTGTCAGAAAAGATCTCACACCGCTTGCCATACTGGTAATGCCTCCAAATCTTCAATGTGTGTACTACTGCAGCCAATTCAAGATCATGGGTAGGGTAGTTCTTTTCATATTCTTTCAACCATCTAGAAGCATACACTACCACCCTGCCAAGCTGTATCAATACACAGCCCAGTCCTTTCAAGGACACATCACTGTAAATGACATAACCCTCACCCCCTGACGGGATAATCAGTACTAGTGCTGTGACTAGCCTCTACTTCAATTCCTGAAAACTCTGCTCACAGTTGTCGTCCCACTCAAATATGATGCTCTTCCTAGTCAGTCATGTTAGAGGCTCTGATAGTGCTGAGAGCCCCTCAACGAAACGATGGTAATACCCAGCTAGCCCTAAGAATCTCCTGATCTCTTGGACATTCCTCGGTCTAGCCCAATTCACAATCGCCTCAATCTTACTAGGATCCACAAAAATTCCATCTCTAGAAATAACATGCCCCAAAAACATGACCTTCTCAAGCTAGAAGATCTCACATCGCTTGCCATACTGGTAATGCCTCCAAATCTTCAATGCATGTACTACTGCAGCCAATTCAAGATCATGGGTAGGGTAGTTCTTTTTATATTCTTTCAACCGTCTAGAAGCATACGCTACCACCCTGCCAAGCTGTATTAATACATAGCCCAGTCCTTTCAAGGACGGATCACTGTAAATGACATAACCCTCACCCCCTGACGGGATAATCAGTACTGGTGCTGTGACTAGCCTCTTCTTCGATTCCTGAAAACTCTGCTCACAGTTATCATCCCACTCAAATATGGTGTTCTTCCTGGTCAGTTATGTTAAAGGCTCTGATAGTGTTGAGTGCCCCTCAACGAAACGAAGGTAATACCCAACTAGCCCTATGAAACTCCTGATCTCTTAGACATTCCTCGGTTTAGCCCAATTCACAACCGCCTCAATCTTACTAGGATTCACAGAAATTCCATCTCTAGAAATAACATGCCCCTAAAACATGACATTCTCAAGCCAAAAGACAAATTTACTAAACTTAGCGTACAACTTCTTTTCCCATAGTGTCTGTAGAACCAGCCTCAAGTGTGTCTCATGCTCCTCATAACTCCTCGAATAGACCAGTACATCATCAATAAAAAAAACAACAAACTGATCTAAATATGGATGAAAAATCATATTCATCAAATCCATAAATATAAAAGGAGCATTCGTCAGACCAAATGGCACAATAACGAACTCATAATGCCTGTACCTAGTCTTGAAGGTCGTCTTCGAGACGTCTTTCGCTTTCACTTTCACTTGGTGATAGTCGGATCTGAGGTTAATCTTCGAATAAACCCGTGTACCCTGGAGCTGGTCAAACAAATCATCAATACGGGGAAGAGGATACTTGTTCTTGATCGTCACTTTATTAATCTTCCTATAATCTATACACATCCTCATCGACCTGTCTTTCTTCTTTACAAATAGAAATGGAGCTCCCCACGAAGATACACTAGGTCATATAAAGCCATTACAAGTAAATCTTGCAGCTGATTCTTCAATTCTGCCAATTCTGCTCGCGCCATTCAATAAGGTACTTTGGAAATCGGCATTGTACCTGGAAGTAGATCAATAGGAAA
Source organism: Malania oleifera (assembly GCF_029873635.1). Classification (NCBI taxonomy): domain Eukaryota; kingdom Viridiplantae; phylum Streptophyta; class Magnoliopsida; order Santalales; family Ximeniaceae; genus Malania; species Malania oleifera. Next base: position 14,006,729 of record NC_080420.1, on the reverse strand, counting down.
ATCTACCTCACCATCAGGTGGCAAGTCTAGTAACTCCTCTGGAAAAACATCTATAAACTCCTTTACCACCAGTATGCTAGCAAATTTCAATTCATTCTCTGACATCTCCTTCACAAAAGCCACAAACCCCGGACGACCGCTTAGCAGTAGTCTCCTCACCTGGATAGCTGAAACTAGTTGAGGTTGGGATTGCACTCACAACCCTACAAACTTGAATTCTGCTCATCCTAGAGGTTTGAATATTAATTCTCGTGAATGACACTCTATGCTGGAAAAATTAGCTGCTAGCCAATCCATGCCGAAGATCACATTGAATCCATGTATGTCTAACACTATTTAAATCGGCAGACAAGATTTTCCCCTGAATCTCTCTTAGCTGAACAATCCAAGAGCACCCTACTACACTTCACTGCTAACCTAGTCAGTGTAGATACCAACAGTTCAGTATCTAACATCTACGTTTCTGCCCCACATAATCTAGTGCACTCCAAAGACACAAACGAGTGTGTGGCTCTTGAATCAAATAATGCAATAACTTTTAAAGAAAGCATAATAACAATACTTGTCACCACGTCACCTACCATCTCAGCCTCACCTGGCATCAGAGTAAACACCCTGGCTGGAGCCATATTCCTCCGTTGACACCTACGTTGCACCTGATAACCTCCTCAGTACGGTCTAGGATCACGAGTTGCAGCTGGTGGTGTAGGGCAGTCTCGCACCATATGTCCTGGGCTACCACAACGATAGTAGATAACTCAACCTACAGGACACTCTCCCCAGTGTCTCCTTCAACAAGTTTGATAGACAGGAGGACCCTGCACTGCCTGAATCTTGCGTCCTCCTATCTCCTGCCTCCATCCTATGCCATGGTTTCCTCTCCTCCCTTGATTCTGTATAGGACCCTACTAGTAGTCCGAAGATGCATATCTCTTCCTCTGTCCCTGCTCCTCTGCATCCAGACGCTCACCAACCTCTGTCGAGGCTGCTCTATCAACTAGCTTAGTGAAATCCTAAATCCGTAGCACTACCACCTGCTTGAATATACTCTGCCTCAAACCTCTTTCAAACTACCTTGCTTTCTTTACCTCATCAGAGACAATATATGAAGCGAAGAGAGAGAGCTCTATAAAATGCACCACATACTGCTGGACTAATAACTGTCCCTGCTTCAGACTCAAGAACTCCTCCACTTTAGCCTCCCTGATAGTAGCTGGAAAATATCTATCGAAGAACAATTCCTTAAACCAATCCCAAGTCATGGCTTTCGGAGTAGTCCTTTGCTGCTTTAGAAGTCTCACAGCAGTCCACCACCTCTCAGTCTCTCCTATCATTTTATAAGTGGCGAAGAGAACCCTATATTCTTCTATACATTGCAATATAACCAAGATCTTCTCAATCTCCTGCATCCAATTCTTGGCGGCAGCAGGATCAACCCCTCCTAAAAATGCTGGAGGATTCATCTTTGTAAACTTCTTTATAGTGCGCCTATGGCTTGTCAATGGACCACCCTGCTCCCTGGAGCTCCTAGTGATATCAGCCATAACCTGCTGAGCCACACTACATCATACTGCATCAGAGTCAGTCCTGCCTGCACTCGAGGGCCCTGCCCCATCACTGCCACTTGCATGGGCACTACCTCCTCCTGGATCCATCCTGAAAAAAAAAAAAAAAAAAAAGCATAACTTAGCCTCCTATCTTAACACTCTCAGCTTATTTCTAACCCCAGTCCTACATTCTAGAAACATAATCCGACAATAGTTTACTATGGTTTTTCTGAAAACGTCACCCCAGGAAAAACATAGAAACCACCATGAAAGTCCTACCTCTAGACTGTAAAACAAAACCTTAAATCATTTTCCTATACTCTGATATTGTTTTCGCTACATTCTAAAGTCTATAGAACCTAGCAACCTAGGCTCTGATACCAAACTGTAATGACCTACTTAATTTCCACATGTATTTTTTTCCCCATAATATAATAAAACCAACATGACAAGCTTAGCTGATCATAATCAACCTGAACCCGTGGGTGTAGGGATACATCAGAAGTGTAGTATGAAAGCCTAAGCAGTAGGAAACATAAAATCATAAAATATCATATACCCATCATTACTCATGTTGACCTTATAGGTCACACCCAATTTTGATTATGACAAATACTCTTGGTACTAATGGTTGTACTGAGAATTGCATGCAAGTTCACCTTGTGCGCGCTTAAGGACTAAAAGACATATCATGATGGCGTGCGGTGTTCGTGCCAAATAATGAAGATCTATGTGTTGTCATTTGTATTCATGTGTTTATTTCTTCATTCTGGGATGTAATTTATTATAAACTGTGCGCGTGTATGGCTTGTAATAATTTCCATCATGCATGATAGGTAGGTATGCTCTAAAAGATCATAGTAGGACCTTAGGTATCTAAAAAAAAAACAAAAATTCCTTGACATCACGTTTCATATCAGGGGAATAGTATCAGGGCTAAAATGAACTTAATGAAAAAGTTGAGAGGGTTCGGTTGAACGAACCTTTGCCATTTAATGTGGCCCAGGCGACCGAACTAGTCAACCTATTGACTTGGTTTGCGGGCGACTAACCTATTTTGAACACACCTTCCTCAGGCACCTGAGAGCTTGACATGACACTTTTCAACTACTCGGGTGATTGAAGGTTTATGTTCAAAATGAGGCTCGGGCTACCGAACTGCCTAGTTCGGTTAACCGAACCATGAGTTGGGCACCTGAATTAACAAACATTTGGTACTGACTTTGCTTCAGCCGATCGACTTACACTTCAGGCACCTGAACCTCTAAAAGTTTAATTTTTGATTGTGTCTGTTCGGGCACCCAAACCTTTGGCTGGGCACCCGAACCTCGCGAGTTAAAATATTTTTTACCAATTTTTTAAATGGAGTTAAAAGGGTTAATATTCTTAATGGTCTTTTAAATAATTTTAATTATTCCCTTTATACCCTCAATAGTCAAAAATTCCTCCTTACCTATATATACTCCTTTTTTTTAATTAGCAAGGATTAGCTAACTTGATTAGACAAAAATTCTCTCAACATTCAAATCATTCATTAGCCAAATATTATTTTCAAACACTCACAAACTCTTCAATTTTGATTTCTCAAAAACATTGTGAGTATCTTGCAAGGCTGTTGTGCTTAATCACATCTGCTAGAACTCTCACTTACATTGTTGATTGATTGATTTTTTGAGGGAGTTTAGCATTAGGGTTCTTCCACCAATTTCATTTGATAAATTTGGTGTGGAAAATCCTTGAGGGTTGTGGTTCTTGCATTATTGTTGCAAGGTACCTAAACCTAGATTTTGTGTACAAAAAATCCTTCTCAAAAGCTAGTGCTTCAAACAACTCTAGTGTGCTTTGAATATTAGAATATTGTATTGAGTTTGTTTGTTTGAACTTGCTTAGCATATTTTGAAAGCCTGATCCGATATTGTATTATTCACATAGTGTGTTTCAAATATTGCTTAGGTATACACTCTAGATCTGAACTGAAAACTTATACGTGATTAAGTGTTTAGCACACATTAGAGCACTGAGCATATTTACATATCATTTGTGCTTGCATTATTGATTGAGCTGTATTGGTGCACACATCTGCTTGTCTAGAAGCGCATTTCCGTGTACAAACATTTTATACACATTAGTTGTATTCTAGGCACGAGCCTAAAAAGGGAGACTAGCCCTATGGAATAGTCCTGGATTGGTTTAGATCCGATTAAGAAAGTTAGGTGCGCCATCCTGTTAAGGCGTGTCGGTTGAGGTCAACCGCTTAAATTGACCTAGTTGTATTAGGTGCTGCTCCACCCATTTAAGTGAGCATTATAGTGGTAATGCTTGTGCTGGTGTGGTCAAGGCGAGGACGTAGGCATTGTTGGCCCAACCTCGATAACATATTGTGTGTGTTTATTTACCTTTTTTCAAATTAATTACTGCATGTGTATGTTATACTGTAAATGATTGAGTTTACAATTGCATAGATAGACCCTAGGTTAAGGCATACTGGTTTTATCGTTCAACCTAGGATGTATTTTTTAAAATACCCAATTGACCCCCCCCCTCTTGGGATTACACCGTTTCTAGCAATTGGCATCGGAGCCCCGTAACTTAGACCTAAACGTCACTTAGTAAAAGATCATGATGGCTCATGGTAGTTCATCCCCTTCATGTGAGGGAAGATTGGTCACACACATACTTGTATTCTATGGTAATGATTATGCTATATGAAAATTTAGAATTATAATGTATGTAAAGGTTTTGAATTGGAAACTTTGGAAAGTCATTGATCATGGTGATTGTGTGCCTATGAAATCTATTAGGCATATTGATGTTCCTAAATATGAGTGTGATATGAATGATGATGATAGGAACTTAGTACAAATAAATTTTGATGCCATGAATACCTTATTGCATGCTTTAGATTCCAATGTTTTATGTGAGGTTATGGCTTGTAGTAGTGCTAAGCAGATTTGGGACGAACTTGAGTAGAGATACGGTGCATCCATGCAAAAGGAAGATATCTCTCTATACGACTCAGGTTCCACTGATATTTAGGAAGGTAACCAGTGTTATGTAGCTTTAACCAATGATGAGGTTATCTTTGCTCCTTCTATCTTGATAGATGAATATGAGCATGATTCATGTGCTAATTTGAATGATATGTCTGATTGTGAATCATATGATAGTAGTGATAGTGAAAGCATGCCATCTTATGAGGAACTGCAAATTGAATACATGAGAACTCATAAATTACTTGTAAAATCAAATAAGAAATACTCTGTGCTAAAAAAAAAAGTATGATGCATGTATTAAGGAATGTGACTCAAAAATTCTTGTTGAAAGAGAAAATTATTTGAAAATTAAAATCCTAGAGAGCAAGAATGAATCATTAGAAAAGGAATTGGCTGACTTGAAATCTGAGGCTTCTAGTGATGATGAAAAGAACCATTTGATTGCAGATCTTGAAAGTAAAGAAAACATTTTGTCTAAAGAACTTTTGATACTTCAGAATGTTCGCAAAAATTTGGAAAACTTAGAAATTCAAGATTTGAAGAATAAAATAGCAATCTAAGATCATCTACACGTTCACTAGAGGTAAGGAAAACTTTGAAAAACTGCTTGGTGCACAATAGATGACCTTAGACAAGGAAGGTATAGGTTATAATGGAATTGAAAATAAAAAAAAGAAAAAACCTATACATAGGGTACTTTGTAAAAGAATCAAAATATTATGCTAGTACCTCCTCTAGTCCATACGTTCACACCACGTGCTTCTTATGTAAAAAGAAGGGGCACACAAAATTTGATTGCGCCTTTAAAAGAAAAGGTGTGAAGCCCAAACAGGTATGGAAAATTAAGGAATCACCAACCCCTAACCCATCGAAAATAAAAAGAAGAAAAATGGTATGGGTTGTTAAGAAAGAAAACCATTTGAAATTCAAGGAAGAACTTGCTCAAATAAGAATTACATGATCATATAGAACTTCCTTAGTAGTTAGGATTAGCTATAGGGGGTAGCATTCTCTAAGGGGCTAGGAAGTGGCTTGGGGCTGATAAATGTAAGATCTTTGTATATCCACCATTGAAAATATTGCAGATTAAGTTTTTTGAAGAATCAAGCCAATCTGTGAATTCAATTGCAAAAACAATTTGGACTAAATGAATATACTTATTGGTTTGAATCTGAATCATTGGCTGTTTGAATAAAAAACTACTTCCAAATGGACACAACATGATTGCCTTGTATTTAAAGTTCAAAATGCCTAACTCTTGCTTAAATATGAACATCTAACATTAAGCATACTTTGTTCGTCGTACAAATTTGAGTTTTTAGAAATTAAAGTCAAATCTTGTCCTAAACTCATCTTAAAGTCCTATCAATGCCCCAAATCTTATAGAAGAACCATAGGGTCTCTATTGTTGAAAAAACGGTAAAATCAAAAAGGGTTAACCAAGCTCGAGCGACCGAACCCCTTAGTACATTTGCACCTCAGTCGACCATACTTGAAGTTTGACCAAGCAGTTGACCAGACTTTGGGTGGCTTAATCTTCATGTTCAAATCTTATCGGGCTGTCGAACTTCTTCGGGTCCTCGAACTTATTTTCGAGCAATCAATTGAGATGGTTCAAAATCAATTCAGGCAGCCGACCCTCGAAAATACAAAATGGCGCCTCAAATTCAACTGACTGAACTAGTGTTCGGGGTACCAAAAAGACCTAGAGGGTTCCCATATTTAATTATGTTCGGGTGACCAAACTCATGCTCAGGAGCCCGAACCGCGCTGATATATATGATTCTCCGCAAAAATTGGTTCATTTCTTTCAAAAATTTGAGAGCCTTCTTGTTTTTCTTTTCACATCCTAGCCCAGTCTCTCTTGAAATCTGTTTCCATGGCCAGAGATCAGAGACGCATTGCCGCGGGTGTTCCATTGGAACAATGGTTTCCCACACCTAATCGGCGAATAAAGTATGAGAGAGTTTTTCATCTCAAAGACCCCATTCTGGGAAACCCACTTCAACAACGTTCTTGACATGTTTCAAAATTAATGATGGTATGAGTTTACAACCTTTTAGCCTAGGGGGATGTACCTGCTGCTCATCTGGATCTTTTATGCCAATCTTGCTTAAGATGGGCAGGGCTACTACTCCTGAGTGCTTGAGATGGATCTCCACTTTGACGATGCCTACCTGGTAGTGACCTTTGAGATCCAACGTGGCGAGTTCATCTGCCCCGATTCTTCCTCCACCTAGATAGCCTAGTAGGACTTCACTGTGAGTACGTTTTTTAATTTAGTCATGAAAAATCTAGTCAATGATCTGACCCACACTCCTAGCTATAGATCCTTGACTCTAGAGGCAAAGGTGGTACACCACCTAATTTCCTACAACATATTGCCTAAGTCAGGATCGAGGGACCACGTATCCTATTTGGATTGCTTCGTGATGTGGTGCCTCTTCACCAAAAAGAAGCTAAACCTTCCTAGATTGATCCTATGGTGGATGTTCATAAAAATTGTTGGAAATAGGATCATTCTGCCCTACGATGGTATTCTATCTAGGATATTTGTTAGGGAAAGGCTAAATAGGTCACCACTAGCCACCATCAAGAAGGTCCGGCCCTTCGACGTCTTCAACTCCACCACTTTGAAGTTGATAGGTTACGAGCTCACTGGAAACATGTGGTTGCCCACTGCACTCGAGAGAGACCTAGGAGCTCAGGAGGCCCCACAGGAGCTGCCTCATGTACCATCTAGTGCCAAGATCATTGCTGCTATCACCAATCTCTCTTCCTCATTTTAGGAATTCTGAGTCTCCATGACTGAGCAGGCGTCTTCATCACAAGCTAGAATTGACTCCCTTTACAGCTAGTTCACCAAGTTCCAGTCCGAGGTATGGGCTAACTTCCATATTCTCATTGAGCGGCTGCGAGAGATGAATGACGAGGACATTGGGGAGGATGACCAGATGGAGTTGAGCGGTGAGGAGGAGGATGATTATCATGATGACGGGGAGACCTAGGAGTGCTCCATATGGATCCATTTCATCATACCCTAGTTCCTTATTTGATCATTTGTTATATTTTATCTAGATACACTTTTATTTGGTCTGTACTTATTACAAACAACTTTTACTTTTATTTGTGCTTCTGACGATCACACTCACCACACACGCACGCAGATACTATGTTGTGGTGACTGTGCTTTTGCTTATGATTGTATATATATGTAGTACCTTGATGTGTATGTATTTGTGATTGGATGATTATTCTATTAAAATGCATGTTTAGTTTTGAAAGCCTCTTGCATGGTGGATGCAGTTGATGAGAATTGTCTGCTGGTAGATTATAGGTTCTCGCATGCCTTACTCTTGAAATACTGCTTGCTTGAGAATCGATTTTTGTGTAGGTAAAATTTGGGAAATGTCGTGTTTGCAGCTGGCATGTTGTCGAATTTTCTATAGACATTTGTCCAAATGATTGAAACTGTCTTTGAATAACTTGTGTGCAAATATAATTTGATCTTAGACTTTAAGTATTTACGCTTAGGTCATTTGTTTTGAAATTCTAAATTCCTTGGAGCTGGTTATGCATACATATTTGAAGTGCTTAGATATTGGTAGGTCATTATGGATTGATAATTTTTTCAAATAAAACACTGTCAGATTTTTCTTAAATTATTGCACACAACCATATGTCATTTTCTAAATGCTAAACTTCATAAAACTTGAGTTTGTTTCTAAAATAACATTTGCATTTTACTCAAGTTGATTTATTAGGAAAATGCATATTCTTAGGGAGAGTCACTCAATATTAAAATCATTAGGCCCTAAGAAATAGAAATGTATTGTTCTTTCATTCTATACATTATTTGGAAAATACATTAACTAAGTGATATTAATGTGCATGTCTTGACAACATCTATATTAGATATCATGCTCACTTCAAAATATCATGCTTTTGCAAATATTAATATTTTTATCAGTTAACATGATTGTAGTTGGTAGGCTCACTATCACAAAAGTATAACACTTGGTGTCTTGCCGATATGTTTTTATTTACTATACCTTGTGGAATATATGAGCTTGTTGGCAAACAAAATATGATTATGATAAAATTTACATTATTTTTGAAAGGATGAGTGAAAGCCAAATGAAAATTTAATCTTCATCCTTACATAATCATCCGATGAGGGAGTATAGAACATTAAAATTATCAGTTAGTATCATATGCTAAATGTTTCTTTTACTTCCTTGATGCACATTCTGTTTGGATTACTTAGTTGAACTTTGTTATATATTGTGTATGGTAACTCCAAATAAGCCACTTAGGTAGAGGGTTATGTTTGGGAATGACCTTTTTCAAATGGCTTGCTACTGAATCTTTTTAAAATTCCTCCCAATATACCTTTTATATCTAAAAGACATCCGTGCCTTCGCATTTTATTGCGTAACCCTTTTTGCTATTGCCAAAAGGGGGAGAAGAGGCAATTAATTATGCTTAATCTTTCATTACCCATTACCTTAATATTGACCTTATAGGTCACGCTCGGTTTTGATTATGACAAATACTCATAATATCTAATGAGTGTTTGAGACTTTGTGCAGGAATCTAAAATTGTCAACATCAAGACACACACAAAGCAAGTGAAGATATATATATTTCATTTGCAAAATTGGTCTATAATAGTAACTTGGGGGACTTTACCTATAATAATCACACACCCCACGTGTATGATCTAATACATAAGCTCAAACGAAGAATAACTAAAAATGACCTTAGAAAGACCTTAGGGAAAACCTGGTCGACCGATACGGGATTTTTTCGGTGTCTCCAAAAAGACCTAGAAATGACTTTAGGACACTCACCTTTACACTTGTATGTGTTAGGCACTTGAATAGGGTGATTGTGTATTGAAACAAGACCGAAATGCACACTTTGTGCACTTTCGGTCGACCGGAACATGCTATTCATTTTGCCCCGGTCGACTGAACCCGATTTGGGTCAACTGGTTGAACACAATTTGGTCGACCGACCCATGACAGGTCATTTGACCCTGGTCGACCGAACCACCTAAGAGTCAACCTTTTGACTACCTGGTCGACCGAGCACAAAATGAACTCCAACGCTCTGGTCGACCGAGGGTCCTCGAGAGATATCCCAACGGTCTAGTCGATCAAACCATCTAGTTCAAATATCTGTGGTCGACCGAATTGTGCAAGTTAGGAAAATCACCTCTCCCAGTCGACCAACCTTGAAGTTCAAAGTTGGCACGATCAACCGAGCCATATGAACTTCGATCGACCGAAAGTATTTTGATCGACCAGGTCTCTCGAGTTGTCCTGAATTTTTATCGCGGTTAAATATTTTAAATGGGGTTAGTTGCGTTAAAATGGTTTAAAACTTTCCTAATAATACCCAATAGGTCTCTAACGGTCATAACTATTCCCATGTCTATATATATGAGATCATTTGTGCAAATTAGCATGGGATTAGCAATATTGATTAGGAGAAATCCTTTGAAATTCCCAAAATCTATAATACTCATTTTTGAGCCTCCTACACTTATTCTTACCAGATCTTACTACTTGAACATCCTTGTAAGTGTGATTTAAGTGTGGTTGATCCATAAGGTTTGCTCTCTTAAGTTTATGCTTGATTGATATTATTTTGATTGAGAGCAAGACCTCAAGTGCTCTTAGGAGACTTTATTAATAAGTCTTTCCTAAGAAGACTTCATTGGAGCTTCTGAGTATTGCATCGTCATTGTAATATCTTGAGAAGCTTGTATTTGATTTTGGTTGCAAAAAAATTCTTTTCAAATCACTTTCAAATATCTAGTGTGTTTTTATATTGATAAATCTTTGAAGAAATATTTGTTTGTGTGATAAAAATCTTTGTTACAATATTCATTGATTTATATCATTTGTTGAATACAAAGATTAAACTTTTTTTTCAAACCAAACATATACACTACTTGAGCATCATACGATTGAGAAAATCTGTTGATTGAAATATAAATATATATTGTTTGGCTAATATCTTTGTTTGAGCATTTAGATTGAATATCTAGTGAAACAAATAACATACTGGTTTGCACTCTTACGCACTGATTACATCGATAACAAATATTTATTTAAGACTTGACATATTTGAAACCACACTGACCTTACTTATTATATCTTGTTTGTGGTGTATGTGACTGAGCGTATTTGTGTACACATCTGCTTCGCATGAAAGCTGAAAATCAAGGTGTAGTCCCAAAATAGGGGGGGGGGGGAGTTGGATTTTAAAATTTTCTTTTAATTCCCTTCAATAATCCTTAAACTTCTTTTAAGTCATTTTTAATGAATTCTTGTTTTATTGTTGTTTTACCAAATAGACAAGAACTTAATTTCTTTTATACAATCAATAACACTACTATTTAAACATCCAAGTAATCATTGAACCAAACCAATTATTCACAATTTGAAAGCAAACAACCAAACCAAGATTAAAATATACAGCACTTTGGGTAATGTAAGAACTTAATATGGTCGTTTGTTTATATAAGCCCTATGAATACAAATTTGAACCAAGCCCTGTAGTAAATGATAATTTATGCTTGCTGATGTGGAGTTGCTTCTTCAATATGATTTTCAACAAAACCTTCACACTCTTCCCAAAATTCAGAATTCAAATAAACTCTTGGTAATTTATCTTTGGGTATTAACCAAGTAACGTACTCCCGTATGATTTTCGTAAAGTATGGTTTAACCAGCGTACCCCCTTTCTGTTTCCGCAACCCAAATCAAAATTAGACTTCAAGTTTACTTAATTTCCAAATATACGTAGTATATATCATTACCAATTAAACCATCCACGCAATTTAAGTATGCTTGAAAATAAAGAGTAAAGAAAATAGAGAGTGAGACGGAGATTTTTATGAGGCTTGGCTTATACCCAGCCTACATCCTTTACTTTGGCAAACCACCAAAGGATTCATAGAACCTATTCCTTTAATGGATGGAACAAAACTTTACAGCACTCCTTGGTTAAGGTTAGAGCTCGCCTTCTCCAAACAATGTCCCCTCGTTCGGTCACTCCTTAATTAGGCTAGAGCTCGCCTCTCTAAGCAAGATCCCCTTACTTAGCCAACGTTCCAAACAATCCTTGAAATCGTCATTCTATAAGATAAAAATCAAATATTTATGTACAAAGAATTTGCTCATAAAAGAGCTGATTAGTACAACAATTAAGAACTATAATATACCTCAACGTAAATAACAATGTGGAAATTAACTTAAAGCTCAATGAAGTATATTACCGATTAATTCTTTCAATGATTGAAATATTTAGAATTTTTAGCACAATTCCGGTTGAAGAAGATTAGCAAAAACTTAGTTGAATTCGTGCAAGTTGAGAGCAAAAGAGAGCTTTGAGAATTTGAGAGCAATTGAGAAAGATTTTGAATTTTTGTTGAATTTGAATTCTTGGTGTATTGATTTAATGATCTTTGAGGCATATTTATAGACTTTAAAAGGTATGTAACTTGGTCCCCAAGTGACTTAGAGTATTCCCCAAATTTTCACAAAGTTTGAGCCCCAAGCAAACCATTTAAAAAATTTTTCCTTTGAGATTTTTTTTAAAATTTTATTCGTGGCTGTCACCTGCCATGTTATTTTTAAAGGAGTAGCAAGGGCAGTAGGGTGGTAGTCGCCTGGCTTAACCACCCAGGTGCCTATCCTGGTTCAAGAAGTCTACTGGTTGCTGTCAGCTTCGAGTACCCTTCTATTTTTCAGTCATAACTTTTTCTTGTATAACTCTAAATTTGATGATCTTAGTGTCAAATGAAAGCTAAGAGGAAATACTACATCTTTCATGTTGAATAATTTTAAAATAAAGAGTTTTTGATAGAGAAAAATACACCTCAATGCAAATGTAGAAAAATTAATAGCTTTTGAAAATCCTCTTTTTGATGTTTTTCATTCCAAAAATGATTCTAACATTTTTGAAATAATTTTTGACTTTATAAAAATATTTTTCAAGTATGTTAAAAGGTATTTAGGTTCAATAAATTAACCTAAGAGCTTCATGTATCCATATTGAAATTATTTGAAGTACTTACATGAAATTTCTTATAGACTCTTTCAAATTTTCAATTCTTGAATTTTTTGAGGTCTTTATGCTTGCTTCATCTTTCTTTAAGCTTTCAACAAGCTCTTTAATCCTCATGCTCTCATGATCTTCAAGCTTTATCTTTAAATCCATTTTTGAATCCATGCTTTAAGCTTGATATAAATCATCCTTCTTTGAAATTTTAGTTTTCATGAATTCTTTAACGTTGCATTCATCATTGAGTCCATAAAATACATCACTTAAACAAAACATGTTAAGTTCTACTTGTTTGTTAGCATCAAAACAAGATGTTAAGTCTTGTAAGGTCAACAATTTTTCCCTTTTTGATGATGACAAACAAGAAGCAAAAATTGAAGTGAGCCTTAAAAAGACTCCCCCTTTCAATAAGCATTATCTTAATAATATTTATAAGATCAATATCAATTTCAAAACCTCTTTTACAATCATGCTCATCACTATCAAATACTCCACCTTTTGATATATATTATGTTCATGCTCAGTTTTTGCAATTTGCAAACTATGCTTAATTTTTTTTTAAAAACTTCTCCCCATTTTGACATCCATCAAAAAGGAAAAAAAAAATGATTAAGTTCAAGTAAAATCACATGTTGAGCATATCATCAAACATGTGTATCAAACATATGAACACACTCAATTTATTATTTTTCACTATAGCATGTGTAGTATGTTATAACATTCAAGTATGTGAGTTGTAACTTCATTACTAACATCTTTTTCCTTTAGACAATATTCAAGATTTCAATTGTTGATTTTATGATACCAATTTAAAATTGAATTCATGATATCTATTTAAAATTCATGATACCAATTGAGAATTTATACCAATTGAAAATTTAATTCATGATACCAATTTAAAATTCTCTAAATTGATTAATAGGGAAACAATCATAATATATGCAATATGACATAACACTCCCCCTGAATTCAATACATTCAGTTTTGTTATTAATTTTTCTTTCGTCATCCTATATTTCAAAACATTGATTCACATTATGTATCAAATATCAATATTATGCTCATATCATTAATGTCATACCATGCTTATAGATATAATTATTCTTTTAGATTGTGATACCAAATGAGCCTCCATTTAAAAAAAAAAAAAAAAATTATGATGCCAATTAAAATTTTTAAAATGTGATACCAAAAATATTCATGGATACCAAAGACTTTATAGATATCAAAGTCATTATCACATTATACACAGCTCATGGATACCAATATAACCATTATATCTCATAGTTCATGGATATCAATATAAAAAGTCGTAAGTGTATCCATGTAATTCATCAATAGTATGCATGATCAAGAATTAATCTCATATCAAAATTCATGCTTATACTCAATAATCTCATGCTCAAATTTTCAACATAGTGAGCCATAAATTTTCAATATAAGTCAAGCATATCATGTAGCATATCATATAGGCATGTAAGCATATAGCATCTCATCTAGTCATTCATTCTCAAACTCATCTTAAACTCTTCTTCATTTTTTTTTTTACCTAGTTTGTTTGTTGATAATGAATTAAGTTACTTTCTCAACTTTTGAAGGGAATGACTTAATCCATGGAGTTTTTCATTTATGAACTAGTCTATCATCTCGGTACCCATACTTTCTTGGGTCCGATTGGTTTCATAAAGGATGTTTCTTTAACTCCCCATATTTGTTTAGTTTTCACACCTTTTCTCTTAAATGGACATTCAAACTTTATATGATCCTTTTTCTTACATTAATAGCATATGGTGTTAGTGTAAGCATTAAGGGATGTGCTTGCATTATCTTTGGAGGTTTTTCAGAAATAACCCATTTAAGATTTTTTTTTCTTTTTATTTTCAATTCCATTAAATCCAATGCATTCTTTGTTTAGAGACATTCTTTGGGAGCCTACCATTTTGTCAAAGTTTGTTTTTCCTTTTGTAAAGTTATAAATGATCTTTTCTTTATCTTTAATTTGCCTTTTGAGATCATTTAACTCTATCTCTTTCTTGTTGTCAACCTTCTTTAGTGATTTTTCTAATTCTAGAGATAGTTGTCTTATCTTATCCTCTAGTTTAGAAATATATATATTTTTCTTATATTCTATAGAGGATAGGGATCGAAGGTCTTCTATCATCTTTTCATTCTTGCTTTCTAATTCTTTAATTTTAAAATCTTTTTCATTTTCAACATGATTTTTAACTTCTAACTCCTTTGTCATAACTTCATTCTTACTTTCTATTTTCTTAATTCTAGATTCCTTTTCTTTTTCTCCAGCCTTAAGGAATTCTAACTCTTTCATTATTCCTTCATTCATATTTTTTAATGAAATATTCTATTTAGTTACTTTAATTAGTATCTTTTGAACTTTGAATAAATCATTTTGAAGTTCTTCGTAAGATGACATGCTCTCATCATCGGATTCATCACTACCAGAATTATTTAAAGATTTAGATGAGGAGCTTTCCTCATTGTCCCAAGCCATAGCACGTATAAGCAACATCTTGGTTACTTGATTCATTCTCTGAACTACTTGTATTCATCATGTCCCAAGTAGTGGCTTTCATGGCCTTTTTCTTTTTCTTCTTAAATTCTTTCTATAGTAGTAGTGGACATTCTGGTTTAATATGTCCAACTTTGTTCCAATTATAACACGTGGGAGTTTTATTCTTTGATTTCTTGGTGCTAATATCTTCTTCTTCTTCTAATTTTGAGTTTTGATTTCTTCTTTTGAATTTATTTCTCCTTCTTAGTATCCTTGCTAGTTTTTTAGATATAAAGGCTACTTCATCTTCATCCATTTCTTCTTCACTACTTGAGTTCTCTTTTGAGGTTTTGAAGACTATTGTGTCTTGGACTTTGGTTTTACCACTCTTTTCATTCATTGCCATTTAGTATGTGAGTAAAGAACCTATAAGCACATCTAAGGAAGTAGTTTTCAGATTTCTTCCTTCCGTTATGGCTGTGGCTTTTGGTTCCCATTAAGGTGGCAACCCTCTAAGAATTTTTCTTATCATCTCATAAGTAGTGTAGGTTTTTCCTAGTGCATTTAAGGAATTGATTATGTGAGTGAACTTAGTAAACATACTAGTTATGGATTCATCCGGGTTCATTTTAAACGCTTCATATTCACTTGTAAGCATAACGATCCTATTATCCCTAACATCTATAGTGCCTTCATATGTTACTTCTAATTTGTTCCATATCTCCTTATCTGATTTGCAAGTCATTATTCTATTAAATTCATTGGCATCTAAAGCACAATATAGAGTATTCATGGCACTAGAATTTACTTGCAACATCTTATAGTCTAAGTTTGTCATATCAACTTTCTCTTTAGGGACGTGTTTTCCATCAACTATCTTAGTGGGAATTTGGTCACCTGCCATGACAACCTCCTATGCTTTCCAATTCAAAGTTTGAAGGCATATTTGCATTCTCATTTTCGAGAAGGTATAGTTCAAACCACAAAAGATTGGTGGCCTAGTTGAAGATTGTCCATCTCCAAAGGGAGTTATGCCTAATTGAGCCATTTAGATCTTTTTATAACTACTAATTAAGATTTTCTATAACCCCTTTTGGATACCAATTGAAAAGCAAGTTGTAGTCCCAAGAGGGGGGTGAATTGTATTTTCAAATTTTCTTTTACTTCCTTTCAATATTCCTTAAACTTCTTTTAAGTCCTTTTTAATGAATTCTTGTTTAGTTGTTGTTTTACCAAATACATAAGAACTTGATTTCATTTATACAATCAACAACACAACTATGTAAACATCCAAGTAATCATTCAACCAAACCAGTCTAAAATGTGGAATAGCTTCCAAAGAGGGGGGGGGGTGAATTGGATTCTTTTTATATTTTAATGATTTTTAAGCTTTTGTTTTTAATTACCCAGAAACAAGATACATAAACAATAGCCACACTTAAAATTACTGAAATTTAAATTCACAAGTCAAACAATGAAATCAAGATAATTCAATCACTCAACCAAGAATATTAGAGCTTTTGTTGATTTCCTTATAGACTCTTAGTATGCACTTTACTTGATCAAGATTTTCGCAGATTAATCAACGTACTCCCTTTTTGGGTTTCTGCAAAACGATTAATCAAAACGTACTTTCTAAATATCAAGTACTTTTATTTCTTTCTCACTTAAGAATCTACAACCTGCACATTTAAATCATACCACAATAGCAAGTAAATAATATAAAGTAAAGCAGAGAGAAAGACACAAGACTTTTACGAGGTTTGGCTTCAACACAGCCTACGTCCTCGCCTTTGGCAAAACACCAAAGGATTCCACTATATCAGTTCCGTTACCTGGTGGAACAATACCAATTTACAACCACTCCTTCTGTCAGGCTAGAGCCCGCCTATTCAACAACTATGAATCATTTAAGAATGATGATAAAGAAATTTGTGTACAAAAGAGAACTCTCACAATAGAGTAGATTAGTACAATGATCAGCTCACTTATACTCCAAAATAATTTAAATATAGGAAATTTGAAGCTCAACGCTTAGTAAGAATTACCAAATGATTTTTCAAAGAAAATGAAAGATTCTGATTTTTTAAAACTTTGCTTCAAAAATATAAATCAATATCAGATCAGAAAGTTTAAGCACAAGAAAATTTTAGATCCTTTGAGAAATTTGAATATTTGAAAATCACTTGATCTAAAAACTTTTGAAAAGTAGCTTGATCTAAAAACCTTGAAGGTTGCTTGATCTAAAACTTTGAAGATTGTTGGATCTGAAACTTTGAAGATTTCTAGATCTGAAACTTTTGAACATTTCTGGATCTGAAACTTTTGAAGATTTTTGGATCTGAAACTTTTGAGAATTGCTTAATTTCAAAAACCTTTCAATATTGCCTCTATGATCATTATTTTAAACCTTTGAAGCTTTTGACTATTTATAGATGTTTTTAAAAGCCATCCATTACTCCCAAAGATTCCTAAAATTCATTTCCAAATATTTTGAAATAAATATGTTCAAAAAACATGGTTTAAAAAATCTTCTCTTCTTAAGCCCTTTTTATTTATTAAAAAAAATACTTTTTTAGAGTATATATGTTTAAAAAAAATATTTTTGATTTTCCAAATATTTTGAAATAAATATGTTTAAAAACATGGTTTAAAAAATCTTCTCTTCTTAAGTCCTTTTTATTTATTAAAAAAAAAAAAAACTTTTTGGAGTATATATGTAAAAAAAAATATTTTTGATTTTCTATGAGTTTCAAACCACTTTATATTTAAGTTTAACCTTTCAAGTACTTACATTAAGAACATCCTAAAATATAATTCTTTAATTTTCAATCTTGTTCTTCCATCATCTTTGTTGTTTCAATCTTTTATTTGAGCTTTTCACTAGTATAATTTTATTGCTCGTGCTCTTTATAATCCATAAGTTTTTCTTTGTGTTTTTCAAGGATTCTTTGTAATCCATAAACTATACTTGTGTTCTTCAAGAATTCTTTGTAATCCATAGGCTTCTTTATGCACTTGGGCTTTGTCACTTTTCCTGAAAAAATTTTACTTGAAACATATTAAACATATAATTTATTTGTTATCATCAAAATAAGAACTGTAAGCCTTATTAGGCCAACAATCTCCCCTTTTTTGATGATGACAAATCGAGACAAAAAATAATAAGGTTTTAATATTCATGGCTCCCCCTATCAATAAGCATGATACAATTCATGTATGTAAGTCCAAAAGATAATCCATGAATAAACTATACATACACGTAAAAGATTCATCCATCCATTTAAAAGGTATTAAAAGGTATTTAAAAATCATTATATATCATAATTTTGCACTCACTTCTCTTAAACATTTTCTCCCCCTTTGGACATCAATCAAAAAGGAAAAAGAGAGACAAAAACAAAGAAATGTTGCAAGTCAAAGTACTAGTTTTAAAAAACCAAGGATAGTCTAGCCGATAAAACTTGAATTACATAAAAACACATAAAAGTGATAGGTAAAGGCACAACAGTCAGAGGCTTCCATATTTTCATTTTCATCATCTTCTTCTTGTTGTTCTTTAGATTTATGATTTCCTTCCTCTTGTTCACTGTCATCTTCTCCTTCTTCTTGTTCTCCAGATTCATCCTCACTAGATGTAGCAGAACTGATACTCATAGGAGATTTTCCTTTAGAGGAACTGACCAACTGTTGCTTAATCTTTTCAACTCGCTTATCAATTTGTGAACAATGAGTTTCTATGGATTTAACCTTCTCTTGAAAAGTACTGAGGCCAGATTTTATACCATCACTAAATGTCATGTAATGGTTAAAAAATGGAAAAAACCATAACGGAGTATCTGGATCAGGCTGAACTAAAGGTGTGTGGATAGATGATGAAGAAGGTGGTGGTGCAAATGAGACATTCCTATGTCCTTTATGGAACCACCCTTGAGGAGAATTTTTATAGCCTATCTGTTTTAGTATGGTATCAGAAAAGATATCATAGTACGTCTTGCTAGTAAAGTTGAATGATGGAGTTAAAACATTAAAATGAGCGAAAACCATATTCAACATTCCCGCATATGGTAGGACAACACGGGGAGCATCAACTTTCATGATAATCCACTGAATGATCAAACTTGGAAGATCCATCTTCTTCCCTTTCAGAATGCACCACATTACAAAACAGTCCAGAAATGAAATGTGATCATGAGAACCATATCGTGGTAAAATGTTGTTTGTAATGAACTTGCGAAAAATGAGGGCTTTCAAACTGAGCTGCTTATAAAGTGGAGGATGACCAAAGTTTACTGGAGTGTCAGTCATAACCAGTGGCAAAAACTCTTGTGGTGTAAAACCTTGAGCCATAATCCATTGCTTCTTAATAATATGAATCTCAAAATCCCCTGGCTTAATTCGAAGAATCTTTCCCAAAGATATGGGATTTAGATGGATGTCTTTCCCAATAAAATTTGTTTTGATTCCATTTCCGCATCGCTCCATGTTTGCATAAAAAATATGCACAACATTGGGATAATAGCCTTTAGCTTGGTAGGTGATAAACTTATCCCATCCAATGTTCTTGAAAAGTTCCAAGATTTCGAGAAAATCAAAATTGAAGAACGTTACGTCGAATACCTTACCTAATATCGGTTCAGTTGAAGCAATTTGATTTCGGTAAAGATGCTTGGCATGGGGAGTGACCAACCATTTCTCCACCTCATCGTTATTTATTCTTGTGGAAGAGGAAGATCCTTTAACACCAACGGATTTTGATCTAGGCATGTTTGGATGAAGAAGAAAATCAAGGAAATTCTAAGTTAAGCTTGGTTTTTGTGTGGAGGAAGGATTTGATGTTAGGTTGCAAGATGCTTTGAGCAAGATTTGTGTATGGAAAGTGATGGAGACGAAGGGTTTCATAGAGAAAAATGAATGGTCAAGTGCCTGGTGGGTTTTAAAATGACTTAAAATAGGGTTTTAAACCCTACCCACTGCAAGGCAGTCGCCTGCTTCAATATAGCAGGCTTCTGTCTTTGTGGAATTTTGAAAGACAGTAGCCAGGCAGTCGCCTGGTACCATGGTGGCAGTTACCTGCCAACTAGAACAATTGCTAAATAACTTCACGATTATGAAGCATGCCCAATTCTCTTCTTATAAATATGAATCTTTCTTCTGACAAAGGTTTTGTGAAAATATTTGCTAATTGATCATGTGTATTTACAAATTCCAGTACTTTATCTTCGTTTTGTACATGATCTCTCAAGAAATGATATCTTATATCGATGTGTTTTGTTCTTGAGTGAGATACTGGATTTTTTTAAATATTAATAGCACTTGTGTTATCACATTTGATAAGGATGGTTTGATATTGTATTTGAAAATCTTTTAATTGTTGTTTCATATACAATGTTTGAGTACAACAACTTCCTACAGCAATGTATTTTGCTTCTGTTGTGGATAACGCTACAGAATTTTGTTTCTTTGAAGACCATGAAACTAAAGAATGTCCTAGAAAATGACACTTTCCACTTGTGCTTTTTCTATCTATTTTACATCCAGCAAAGTCTGCGTCTGAATAACTAATCATTTCAAATCCAGATTCCTTTGGATACCATAAACCTAGTTCAAGTGTGCCTAATAGATACGTAAGGATTCTTTTGACTATTGTTTGTTGTGATTCCTTAGGAGCTGACTGAAACCTTGCACACATACATACACTAAACATGGTATCTAGCCTACTTGCTGTTAAATAGAGTAGGCTTCCTATCATTCCTCGATAATGTTTAGTATCAACTTGTTTCCCTTTTTCATCTTTGTCATGACTAGTTGAAGTACTCATAGGAGTTCCTATGGGTTTACTTTCTTCCATGTCAAACTTTTTTAATATGTCTTTAATGTATTTAGTTTGATTTATAAAGATTCCATTTTTTTCTTGTTTGATTTGTAATCCAAGAAAGTAATTTAATTCTCCCATCATACTCATCTCAAACTCTTTTTGCATACATGTGGCAAATTCTGTACATAGATCTTTATTTGTAGCATCAAATATAATATCATTCACATATATTTGAACTAATAACAAATCTTTGTTTTTAGTTTTAATGAATAAGGTACTATCAACTTTTCTTTTTCGTAAATTCATTTTTAAGTAAGAATTTACTTAATCTCTCATACCAAGCTCTTGGAGCTTGTTTCAAACCATAAAGAGCTTTTGTCAATTTGACTACATGGTTTGGATTTTTAGAATTTTCAAACCCTGGTGGTTGTTTGACATATACTTCTTTGTTTATATATCCATTCAAAAATGCACTCTTCACATCCATTTGATATAACTTAAAATCCTTATGGGCTGCATAGGCTAAAAGCATCCTGATGGCTTCCATTCTTGCCACAGGTGCAAAAGATTCATCGTAATCAATTCCGTCTTCTTGATTATATCCTTGTACCACTAACCTAGCTTTATTTCTCATAACAACTCCGTTTTCATCCTTCTTATTTCTAAACACCCATTTAGTTCCTATAATTGATTTATCTTTGGGTTTTGGTATTAGTTCCCATACTTGACTTCTTTCGAATTGATTTAATTCCTCTTACCATAGCTATAATCCAAGAGTCATCATTTAAGGCATCTTCAATATTTTTTGGTTCATGTTGGGATAAGAAAGTATAATGATTGCAAATATTTTTTAGTGAGGCTCTAGTAGTTATTCTTTTTGAGGTTTCACCAAGAATTTGTTCTTTTGGGTGATTTTTGTCATATTTCCACTCTTTAGGAAGTTTCAATTTCTCTGAAAGGTTTTCATTTAATGCATCATTGTTCTTTTCTTCTTTTATTTCAAGAACATCTTCCTTTTGTGAAGTGACTTCTTTTTCATCATTCATATCTTTAATGTTATAATGATTTAATTCATCAAAAGTTATATGAATTGATTCCATAATTGTAGAAGTTCTTTTATTATAAATCCTATAAGCTTTACTATTTGTAGAATAACCTAAGAAAGTACTTTCATCCGACTTTGCATCAAATTTTCCTAGGTCATCTTTAGTATTTAATATAAAACATTTGCAACCGAATACATGAAAGTAGGATATATTTGGTTTTCTATCTTTCCAAAGTTCATATGGTGTTCTATTTTTTATCTTATTGATACCCTATTTACAATATAACATGTTCTATTTATAGCTTCTGCCCAAAAATATTTAGGTAAACAATTTTCATTGAGCATTGTTCTTGCCATTTCTTGCAAAGTTCTATTTTTCCTTTCAACAACTCCATTTGCTGTGGAGTTTTAGGTGCTGAAAAATTGTGAGTTATTCCATGTTCATTACAAAATTTATCAACCTCATTATTTTTAAACTCTCTTCCTTGGTCACTTCTAAAGTTTGTTACATTATAACCTTTCTCATTTTGTAGTTTCTTGCATAAGGTTATTAATTGATTGCAAGCTTCATCTTTGTTTGCTAAAAATATTAGCCAAGTAAATCTTGAAAAATCATCTACTTACAAAAGCATATTGTTTTCCACCTAAGCTTAAGGTTCTAGTTGGACCAAATAAGTCTAAGTGTAGGAGTTCGAGGGGTCTTTTGGTGGATATGAATTTTTTCTTTTTGAAACTTGTTTTTATTTGTTTTCCCTTTTGACAAGCATCACATATCTTGTCTTTTACATACATAATATTTGGTAATCCTTTTACAAGATTTATCTTAGATAATTTAGATAGTAGGTCCATGCTAGCATGTCCTAATTTCCTATGCCATAGCCAACTTGCTTCATTCATGACTATTAAACAACTTATGTTTTGATTTGTTATTTTCTCAAGATTTATACAGTAAACATTATTTATTCTATGAGCCATAAACAAGGTTTCTTTATTTTTGGGATTTTGGATGACACATTTTTCTTTCATGAACATTACTTCGAACCCTTTATCACTTAATTGACTGATACTTAAAAGATCATGTTTTAGTCCTTTTACTAATAGCACATTATCTATAGTGAGTGAAGGTTCTTTACCAATTTTACCTATACTGACAATTTTACCTTTGTCGCCGAAGGTGACGTATCCCCCATCTTTTTGTTTTAAGGTAGTGAACTTGTTCTTGTCACCGGTCATATGTCTTGAGCATCCGCTATCCAAGTACCATTTGTCCGTTGTCATTGTTGTCCTAAGGCAAACCTATAATGAGGGACACTATGTGTTAGTTTTTGGAACCTAAATTCTTTTGACTTTCATTGTTTTACTGTTAGTTCCATTATTTGTTTTCCATTCTCCTTAGACTTTAACATATTTTTTCTTTAATGGGCAATTAAACATTATATTAGTCTTGCACATATAGCAAGTGGTGTGTTCATGTTTGTTATTTGATAAAGTGCTAGCACAAAACCTAGCTTCCTTATTAAAGTATCCCATGTATAGCTTTTTATTCTTTTTATTTGTTTTACCATTGTAGCCTATTCCTTCTTTGTTTCCATGAAGCCTTTGCTATCCAATCATATTTTCAAAGTTCTCTTTACCTTTAGTAAAGTTATAGATAATCTTTTCCCTATCCTTAACTATCTTTTTGAGTTCATTTATTTCTAAATCTTTCTTATTCAAACCATCTATATGAGTTTTATCTAATTCTTGTTTTATTTCTTCTTCCAACTTCTTAATATAAGTATTTCTTTCTTCTTCAATAAGTTTGAATGATTCTAGTTGCTTTACTAGTTCTTGGTTCTGATCTTTCAAAATTATATTTCTTTTAGACACTTTTATAAATCTTTTATGTAGTGAAAATAATTCAGTTTGTAATTCCTTGTAAGAAGACAAACTGTCACATGACTCATCACAAGACACATTTTGAGATTCTGTTGAAGAGTAATAAGAATTTACCTCTTCATCATTTGCCATGAAGCATATATTTTTCATCTCTTGTTCACTTGATTCAATTTCAGTTTTGCTGGAGCTTGAATCGTCCCAAGTAGCTTTCATTGCTTCCTTCTTTTTCTTCTTGTCCTTCTTGAACAATGGACACTCCTATTTAATATGTCCTAGCTTTTTGCAGTGATAACAAATTGGAAATTCATTTTTACCTTTATTTCCTTTCCTACTTGTATCTCCTTTTTTAGTTTTCTTTTTGTAGAATTTTCTAGGAAACCTTTTATTTCTTCTATAGAATTTTCCTAGTCTCTTAGTAATGAATGCCAATTCATCTTGATCTAGGTCACTTGTTTCACTTTCTTCTTCACCAGAGCTATGGCCAAATGCCTATAGAGTTATGGATTTTTATGCTTTGGTTCGAGGTTTCTTTCTTTCAATGCCATTTCATATGTAAGAAGTGAACCTATAAGTTCATTCAAAGATGTAGTCTTAAGGTTTCTACCTTCCATGGTAGCTATGGCCTTTGGTTCCCAAATAGAGGGTAGACCTCTTAGAATTTTCTTAATCATTTCATATGTAGTATAGGTTTTTCCTAAGGCACTTAAAGAGTTTATTATGTGGGTAAATTTGATGTACATGCTTGATATTGTTTCTTCAGAATTCATTTTGAAGGCTTTGTGTTCACTTGTTAGCATATCTATCCTATTGTCTCTAACATCGACGGTTCCTTCATAAGTTATTTCTAACTTATCCCAAATTTCCTTAGCTGTTTTGCAAGCCATGACTCGATTAAACTCATTAGCATCTAATGCACAATATAATGCATTTATAGCACATGCATTTATCTGAAGCATTTTATAGTCTAAGTCTGTCATGTCTTTCTTTTCTTTTGGAATGTGTTTTCAATCAACTAACTTAGTGGGGATAAGATTTCCATCCATAACAACTTCCCAAGCTTTCCAATCCATGTGTTGGAGATATATTTCCATTCTCTTTTTCCAAAAAGTGTAATTGTGTCCACAAAAGATTGGTGGACAGGTTGAGGATTGTCCTTCACCAAAGTGTGCTACTCCAATGTTTGCCATTAGATCTTTTTATAGTTTCTTGTTAGGAATTTCTATAACTAAGCTTTCATACCAATTGAAATGTGGAATAGCTTCCCAAGGGGGGGGGGTGAATTGGATTCTTTTTATATTTTAATGATTTTTAAGCTTTTGTTTTTAATTACCCAGAAACAAGATACATAAACAATAGCCACACTTAAAAATACTGAAAATTAAATTCTTAAGTCAAATAATGAAATCAAGATAATTCAATCACTCAACCAAGAATATTAGAGCTTTTGTTGATTTCCTTATAGACTCTTAGTATGCACTTTACTTGATCAAGATTTCCGCAGATTAATCAACGTACTCCCTTTTTGGGTTTCTGCAAAACAATTAATCAAAACATACTTTCTAAATATCAAATACTTTTATTTCTTCTTACTTAAGAATCTGCAACCTGCACATTTAAATCATACCACAATAGCAAGTAAATAATATAAAGTAAAGCAGAGAGAAAGACACAAGATTTTTACGAGGTTCGGCTTCAACACAGCCTACGCCCTCACCTTTGGCAAAATACCAAAGGATTCCACTATATCAGTTCCGTTACCTGGTGGAACAATACCAATTTACAACCACTCCTTCTGTCAGGCTAGAGTCTGCCTCTCCAAACAATAACCCCTTGTTTGGTCCAACGATTCAACAACTCTGAATCGTTTAAGAATGATGATAAAGAAATTTGTGTACAAAAGAAAACTCTGACAATAGAGTAGATTAGTACAATGATCAGCTCACTTATACTCCAAAACAATTGAAATATAAGAAATTTGAAGCTCAACGCTTAGTATGAATTACCAAATGATTTTTCCAAGAAAATGAAGGATTCTGATTTTTTAAAGCTTTGCTTCAAAAATATAAATCAATATCAAATCATAAAGTTTAAGCACAAGAAAATTTTAGATCCTCTGAGAAATTTGAATATTTGAAAATCACTTGATTTAAAAACCTTTGAAAAGTAGCTTGATCTAAAAACCTTGAAGGTTGCTTTATCTGAAACTTTGAAAATTGCTGGATCTGAAACTTTGAAGATTTCTGCATCTGAAACTTTTGAGAATTTCTGGATCTGAAACTTTTGAAGATTTCTGGATCTAAAACTTTTGAGAATTGCTTAATTTCAAAAACCTTTCAATATTGCCTCTATGATCATTATTTTAAACCTTTGAAGCTTTTGACTATTTATAGATGTTTTTAGAAGCCATCCATTACTCCTAAAAATTCCTAAAATCATTTCCAAATATTTTGAAATAAATATGTTTAAAAAACATGGTTTCAAAAATCTTCTCTTCTTAAGCCCATTTTATTTATTAAAAAAATATTTTTTTAGAGTATATTTGTTTAAAAAAAATATTTTTGATTTTCCAAATATTTTTGAAATAAATATGTTTAAAAACATGGTTTAAAAAATCTTCTCTTCTTGAGTCCTTTTTATTTATTAAAAAAAAAATACTTTTAGAGTATATATATATATATATATATATATATATATATAATATTTTTTATTTTCTATAAGCTTCAAACCACTTTATATTTGAGTTTAACGTTTGAAGTACTTACATTAAGAACATCCTAAAATATAATTCTTTAATTTTCAATCTTGTTCTTCCATCATCTTTGTTGTTTCAATCTTTTATTTGAGCTTTTCACCAGTATAATTTTATTGCTCATGCTCTTTGTAATCCATAAGCTTTTCTTTGTGTTCTTTAAGGATTCTTTATAATCCATAAACTATACTTGTGTTCTTCAAGAATTCTTTGTAATCCATAGGTTTCTTTATGCACTTGGGCTTTGTCACTTTCCTGAAAAAATTTTACTTGAAACATATTAAGCATATAATTTATTTGTTATCATCAAAATAAGAATTGTAAGCATTCTTAGGCCAACACAATCATTCACAATTTAAAAGCAAATAACCAAACTAAGATTAAAATATACAGCACTTTGGGTAATGTAAGAACTTAATATAGCTTTTTATTTATATAAGCCCTATGAGTACAAATTTAAACCAAGCCCTGTAGTGAATGATAATTTATGCTTGCTTATATGGATTTGCTTCTTCAATATGATTTTCAACAAAACATTCACACTCTTCCCAAAATTCAGAATTCAAATAAACTCTTGGTTCATTTATCTTTCGGTGTTAACCAAGTAACGTACTCTCGTATGGATTCCACAAAGTATGGTTTGACCAACGTACACCCTTTCCGTTTTTGCAACCCAAATCAAAATTAGACTTTAAGTTTACTTGATTTCCAAATATATATAGTATATATGATTACCAATTAAACCATCCACGCAATTTAAATATATTTAAAAATAAAGAGTAAAGAAAAGAGAGAGTGAGACGGAGATTTTTATAAGATTCAACTTATACCCAGCCTACGTTGTAACACCCCGACCCCGAAGGGGTCTGGGATATTAACTTTTTACTACTCATTTACAGTGGAAGCAAAATAAACTCAATTTTTATTAAACCAGAGCACTAATTATCCATATTACAATCATTTATTTCAAAAAAAGAAAAATTACACAAACATAAATATCTGAAACCATACTAATATTTCTAATCAATCTTTATTTTTCTAATCCCCACCCGCATGCTTGCTAAGCCTGATTTCCGACATATCCTTCAGAGTTATCTGAAATAAAATATGATTGGGTGAGACGACGCTCAATAAGTAAATAAGATTATTATTAGTGTGTGACCAAAATGAGTTTTTAAAGAATTTCGTAAAACAATATTTAATACTATAACTTCAAGACTGCTTTTAGAATAAACATAAATTTAAAAATTTCTGCATAAAATTTTTGTCATAAATTTGAATAGTAAATTTTTACAATCATATACTATAACTGTTAAATTAAACTTTTAACTTTAAAACTGTAAAAATATTTAATGATAAACATACATATACTTTTCCTTATACGTTTTCCTTAGATCGTCATTTAAGTACCAAAATGATCATTTTCACATAAACTTACACTTTTCCTTCAAATCATCAGTAACTTTGTACACGTAATTAAATATGTATAA
The DNA here is from genome assembly GCF_029873635.1 of Malania oleifera. NCBI lineage: Eukaryota > Viridiplantae > Streptophyta > Magnoliopsida > Santalales > Ximeniaceae > Malania > Malania oleifera. Next base: position 13,978,621 of record NC_080420.1, on the reverse strand, counting down.
ACATATATTATAAAAACCACCCTTAGGCCTGTTTGCTGTAAGTCATGTTTACCCCCATGACTGGGTTGTGCGGTTCGAAAGACTGGACTTAGCTGACTGGCCGACCAAACTAAATCAACGTACGTAAACTTTAAGTGAGATTTTCCTTATTAAGTCCTGGTCCGGAACCAGGTGTGCACTCAGGAGAAATCCACTAACATAAATAACCACTCTGTAAACAGTGTGGGTGCACTCTGATCCGTATAAACTTTAAGCTGCGGTACCGAGCATCTGTAACTTTGAACTTTTGTTGCCATAAGGGGTTTGAAAATCATCTTATTATAATTTATGCAATTTAAAATAATATCGTGAAAATCTCATCTTTACTCATATTTACATAAAAAATGTAACGTAGAAATAAACTCATGCCACACAATTTTTGTGTTATAAATATATATAATTTTATTTTTGAATAGAAAGAAATGCTGAAAATTTATCCGAGAGAATTGGAACATTTCTTAACCCAAAAATAGATGCAAGTATATTAAAGATAGAACTGGTATAATTAAATATGCGTAAAAATAAACTCATGAAAATTTTGTGGAACTAAGTAACATAATTAAAATTTACGTACAAAATAAGCTCGGGTATGAATTTAAAATAAAAAGAAACTAACATAATCAAAATTTACTTACCTTCTTCTTTTACCGCGTGCTACGAACACAATAACTATCTTTAAAAAATGAGATCGGAAAGAGTGGGTGATTGAGAACTTATTTAAAAATTCTCTCTCCACCACAATTTCTTTCACTCACTAATCCTTCTCTTCCTTGGAAAATTGTTGTGAAAAATGAAGGTTGAGAGCTCCCTATTTATAGGAAAATTTTGGGGAAGAAATGAAATTTATAAAAGTGTGGGGAGATGGGGTGAAATTAAAATTTTAAAAATTAAAGAATGGGCAAGGTATGGGTAAGGTATGGGTTGAGTGTGGGATGGGAATGGAGGCCATGTGGGAGTGCTTGCCACCATTCCCAATAAATTTTTAATTAATTACTTACCTAATTAATTAATCAATTAGTTAATTAATTATTTTATTATTTTATTATTTTATTATTTTTCTTTATCATTATTATCATTATTATTCTTATTATTATTACTTTTAAACTATTTTTAGTAATCATTTATTTTATTATTTATTTTTGAATAAGAATTAAATTTAAATTTTGAAAACTCATGTGGGCCCCACACAACTTCGAGACCAAAATGGATCGTACGTAACTCCACTAACTCTTATACGATTTTATGTATCCTACATAACTTTGAGACTCGTGTAAACCTCCATACGGCTTCGGGACTCATGTGGGCCCCACATAGTCTTGTGGGCCCCACATATGATACCTATATTATTATTATTATTATTGTATCATATATTCCTGCAAATTATGTTAGTCAAAACATTATTTTATGTATATATATACTTATTTACGTGTACAAACAGTGTTTATCCTGTTTATCCTATGAAATTCCATTTTGACCAGGCCGACCTCCAGGGAGCGACTGAGCCGCAATGGTCTCTGAGCACTCGCTAAGACAAGGTCTTTCTTAGGCATCAAACATGGAATCAAGGACCCTACAGAAAAACACTTCTATATTGATATTAACTTAATGACCATTTTTATTTTATTATAATTATGCTTTAATCGTATATATATTTTTGGGTCATCACATACGTCCTTGCCTTTGGCAAACCACCAAAGGATTCACTAAACCTGTTCTTTTACCAGGTCTAACAAACCTTTACAACACTCCTTGGTTAAGGCTAGAGCCCGCCTTCTCCAAACGATATCTCCTCGTTCGGTCACTCCTTAACTAGGCTAGAGTTCGCCTCTCTAAGTAAGATCCCCTTGCTTAACCAACGATCCAAACAACCCTTGGAATCATCAATCTATAAGATACAAATCAAATATTTGTGTACAAAAATTTGCTCCTAAAAGAGCTGATTAGTACAACAATTCCGAACTATAATATACTTCAAAGTAAATAACAATATGGAAATTAACTTGAAGCTCAATGAAGTAAATCACCGATTAATTCTTTCAATGATTGAAAGATTTAGAATTTGTAGCACAATTCCGGTGGAAGAAGATCAGTAAAAACTTAGTTGAATTTGTGCAAGTTGAGAGCAAGAGAGTGCATTGAGAATTTGAGAGCAATTAAGAAAGATTTTGAATTTTTGTTGAATTTGAATTCTTGGTGTATTGATTCAATGATATTTGAGGCTTATTTATAGACTTTAAAAGGTATGGAACTTGGTCCCCAAGTGACCTAAAGTATTTTCCAAGTTTTCACAAAGTTTGAGCCCTAAGCAAACCATTTAAAAAATGTTTCCATTGAGGTTTTTTTAAAATTTTGTTCATGGTAGTCACCTGCCATGTTATTTTTAAAGGAGCAACAGGGGCAGTAGGGTTGCAGTTGCCTGCTAGGACACAGCCAGTTGTCTAGCTTGACCACCTAGGTGCCTGTCTTGGTTTAGGCAGTCTATTGGTTGCTGTCAACTTCGAATACCCTTCTGCTTTTCAGTCATAACTTTTTTTGTGTAACTCCAAATTTGATGATCTTAGTGTCAAATGAAAGCTAAGAGAAAATACATCTTTCATGTTGAATACTTTTTAAAATGAAAAGTTTTTGATAGAGAAAAAATACACCTCAATGCAAATGTAGAAAAATTAACAACTTTTGAAAATCTTCTTTTTGATGCTTTTCATTCCAAAAATGATTCTAACCTTTTTGAAATAATTTTTGACCTTATAAAAATATTTTCCAAGTATGTTAAAATGTATTTAGGTCCAATAAATTAACCTAAGAGTTTTATGTATCCATATTGAAATTATTTGAAGTACTTACATGAAATTTCCTATAGACTATTTCAAATTTTCAATTCTTGAATTCCTTGAGGTCTTTATGCTTGCTTCATCTTTCTTTGAGCTTTGAACAAGTTCTCTTTAATCCTCATGCTCTCATGATCTTCAAGCTTTATCTTTAAATACATTTTTGAATCTATGCTTCAAGCTTGATATAAATCATCCTTCTTTGAAATATAAGCTTTCATGAATTCTTTAACCTTGCATTCATCATTGAGTCCTGAAAATACATCACTTAAACAAAGCATGTTAAGTTCTACTTGTTTGTTAGTATCAAAACAAGATGTTAAGCCTTTTAAGGACAAAGAAAGCATAATCATTGTACTATTGTATTGTATTTCAAATCTGATGTATTTCGAGGCACGGGTCTGAAGAGGGAGACTAGCCCTTTGAAATAGTCCCAAATTGGCTTAGACCCGGTTAGAAAAGTTAGGTGCACCATCCTGTTAAGGTGTAGGTTAGGATTATCCCCGCTAATTGACGTGGTTGTAAGGGTTGATGTTAGACCTGTGCTAATTGACCTGGTTGTGATCAGTGCCACCCCCCCTTAAGTGAGCCTTTAGTGAAATCCTCGAGCTTGCGAGCTAGAGGCGGGGACGTAGGCACATTTGGCCGAATCCTGATAATATATCGTGTGTTTATTTATATTTTCGCACTTAATATTTACCGCACGTATATGTTTTGGTGTGAATGATGCGCATAATTTAAATTTTCGTATATTATATTTATCGGGGCATTAGAGATTGCTTAGAAAGACCCTAGGTTGTAATATCCTACTAACATCTAGTTTTACCTAGGAGAAAAGTTTTAAAATTCTAATTCCACCCCCCCCCCTTCTTGGGAATACACTAATTTTAATACTTAATTATCTTTATGCATAAAGTCAGGGGGAGCTTTTCTTAGCTGAACCCACTTTTGCATAAAGTATTTGTTATCGTCAAAAAAGGGGAGATTGTTGACCTCATAGGTCATACGTAGTTTTGATTATGAAAAATACTTTTGGTACTAATGGTTGTACTGAGAATTCCATCCAGGTTCACCTTGTGCACGCTTAAGGACTAAAAGACATATCATGATGGCGTGCGGTGTTCGTGCCAAAGAATGAAGATTTATGTGTTGTCATTTGTATTCATGTGTTTATTTCTTCATTTTGGGATGTAATTTATTATGACCTGTGCATGTGTATGATTTGTAATAATTTCCATCATGCATGATAGGAGGTATGCTCCAAACGACCATAGTAGGACCTTAGGTACCTACACAAAGGACACAAAGTCCTTAACATCACGTTTCATATCAGGGGAATCAAATCAGGGCTAAAATGAACTTAATGAAAAAGTTGAGAGGGTTTGGGCGACCAAACCTTTGCCATTTAAAGTAGCCCAGGTGACCGAACTAGTCAACCTATTGACTTGGTCTTTGGGCGACCGAACCTATTTTGAACACACCTTCCTCAGGCACCCGAAAGCTTGACAGGGCACTTTTCAACTACTCGGGTGACCGAACGTTTACGTTCAAAATGAGGCTTGGGCGACCGAACTGCCTAGTTCGATTAACCGAACCATGAGTCTGGCACCCAAATTAACGAACATTTGCTACTAGCTTTACTTCAGCCGACCGACTCATACTTTAGGCACCCGAACCTCTAAAATTTGAATTTTTGATTGTCTTTTCCGGCACTCGAACCTTTGGCCGGGAACCCAAACCTCGCAGGTTAAAATATATTTTACCGATTTTTTAAATGGGGTAAAAAGGGTTAATATTCTTAATGGTCTTTTAAAAAATTTTAATTATTCCCTTTTATACCCCCAACGGTCAAAAATTCCTCCTTGCCTATATGTACTCACTCATTTGTTTTAATTAGCAAGGATTAGCCAACTTGATTAGACAAAAATTCTCTCAACAGTCAAATCCTTCCTTAGCCAAATATTATTTCCAAACACTCACAAACTCTTCAATCTTGATTTCTCAAAAGCATTGTGAATATCTTGTAAGGCTATTGAGCTAAATCACATCTGCTAGAACTCTCACTTACATTGTTGATTGATTGATTTTCAGAGGGAGTTTAGCATTATGGTTCCTCCACCAATTTCATTTGATAAATTTGGTGTGGAAAAACCTTGAGGGTTGTGGTTCTTGCATTATTGTTGCAAGGTACCCAAACTGTTGGCCTTACAATGTTTGATGCTCTATTTTGATGCTAACAAACAAGTAGGATTTAACATGCTTTAGTTGAGTGTTGTGTTTTCTCAGGAATCCATATTGAAGGTACTCATGTAGTATGAATCAATGACAGATAGTATGGATTAAAGTCATAAGAGCATGATGATTAAAGCAGATCAACATAAGAGCTCAAAGTTCAGATTATTTTGAGAGATCAAAGATTAGCAACAAAGAAAGTTCAGAAGCAAAGAAGAATTTTTGAGAACTTAGGACAAGTCTTTGTAAGTACTTTAAGTTTATTCAAGTATGAAGTTTTCATTTTGAAGCTCATTAGACAAAGAGACTTAAAGACCTTAAGATAATAGACGACTGTCTATTAATAGACAAATGACTGGCTAAATTAAAGGTTTAAAATTGAAACATAGAAGCCTGACAGACGACTGTCAAGGCTCCCACGGACGATTGTTAGTGAAAAGTGAAAAGACTGTGTAGGTTTTACTAGACGACTGTCCACCCTTTATGTTATTAACAGGTTTAAAATTATACATGGATAAATGACTGCCATCATATGGACAGACGACTGTCACCTTATATTTTGATAACAGACGACTGCCACTCAAGGGATAGACGAGTGCCACCTTTCTGCCTATGTTTTTTACCATTATATTAATTGGATAGACGACTATCAGGACTTCACAGTCATCTGTCTTGCAGCATTTTTCTGTTTTCCAACAGATATAATTTTTGAAATTCAAATATTTGGAAACTCAAATAAGTTTAAATTATGGAAACAAGTTTGAGTATCCTTTGGGGAACAAGCAAGAAGGTTTAATACATCTATAAATACCCCTAAAGACACATTGATTTAATCACCAAGATTATTAAGAGCTCACAATCTACTGTCATACTCTCTCTCACTCTGAAATTCTGAAAGTGCCTCATAATGCTCTCATCCTTGCTCGAAATTAAGAAGTTCTTGCTGAATCTCACTGTGTTTGATCATTGAGTTGCTGATTCTTTCATTGAAAGATACCCACGGTGATAAATTTCTAAGATCTTCATTTTGAAATTCATATTTTGAATTTAATAAAGTGCATTAGTGTTTTAAACTTGTACTAATTAGCTCTTTGAGGAGCAAGTTCTTGTACGTATTGTTTTTCTATCATTGTAATAAGGCTTGTTGACGATTTGAGTATTGAATCGTTGGACCAAACAAGGAGAGATTGTTTGGAGAAGGCGGGCTCTAGACTTACCCAAGGAGTGCTTGTAATTGTTTTGTCCCGACTGATAAAGGAATGGTAATAGTGAATCCTTTGGCGGTTTGGCCAAGGGCGAGGACATAGGCTGTGTTGAAGCCGAACCTCGTAAAAATCCTTTTGTTCTTCTTTCTCTACTCTATTCTTTATTTTTAAAGGATATAATCTGCGTGGTTGTTTTTAAATTTCAATCCTAAATGTTGGTTGTTAAATAGACCGGAAGGTAATTCGTTTTGGATAAATCAGCATTAATTGCAGAAACCGAAAGGGACTACGTTGGTTGATTATGCTTGACCTATTAATCTGAAAGTTTATTTAAAAACTGAACATTAGGAAGAAGAATACTTGTGATACAAGGCTTATATTAAGTGCAGCAAATTTTCAAATATATTGTTACTTAAAAGAACTAATTCTAAATGAACAATTTGTTTTTTAAAAACCAATTCACACCCCCCCCCCTCTCTTGGGAAGCTATTCCTAATTTCAATTGGTATCAAAGAGGATTATAGTAATTCCTAACAAGAAATTATAAAAAGATCAAATGGCAAATATAGGAGTAGCACCCTTCAATGAAGGCCAATCCTCAACTCGCCTGCCAATTTTTTGTGGACATAATTATATGTTTTGGAAAAAGAGAATGCAAATCTATCTCCAACACATGGATTGGAAAGCATGGGAAGTAGTTATGGATGGAGACGTTATTCCCACTAAAATAGTTGATGGAAAACATATTCCAAAAGAAAAAAGGGATATAATTGATTCAAACTATAAAATGCTTCAAATCAATTCAAGTGCTATAAATGTTTTATATTGTGCCTTAGATGCTAACGAATTTAATAGGGTCATGGCATGCAAAGTGGCTAAAGAAATATGGGATAAATTAGAAGTAACATGTGAAGGAACTATTGATGTTAGAGACAATAGGATAGACATGTTAAGAAACAAATATGAAGCATTCAAGATGAATTCTGATGAAACAATATCAAGTATGTACACTAGATTTACCCACATAATAAACTCCTTAAGTGCCTTAGGGAAAACCTATACTACCTACCAAATGATCATAAAAATCCTAAGAGGCCTTCCCTCAATATGGGAACCAAAGGCTACAACTATCACTGAAGGTAGAAACCTTAAGACTACCTCTTTAGATGAACTCATAGGTTCACTTCTTACCTATGAAATGACCTTAAAAGAAAGGAATCCTGAACCAAAGCATAAAAGATCTATTGCACTAAAAGCATCTAGCCACAGCTCTAGTGAAGAGAAAAGTGAGACAAGTGACTTATATCAATATGAATTAGCATTCATCACTAAGAGACTAGGCAAATTCTATAGAAGAAATAAAAGATTTCCTAGAAAGTTCAATAAAAACAAACCTGAAAAAGGAGAGACAAGTAGGAAGGAAAATAAAAGTAAGAATGACCCTCCAATATGTTATCATTGTAAGAAACCAGGGCATATCAAACCAAACTGTCCGTTGTTTAAGAAAGAAAAGAAGAAAAAGAAGGAAGCTATGAAAGCTACATGGGATGATTGAATCTCGAATGAGATAGAAAATGAATCAAGCGAACAAGAGATGGCAAACATATGTTTCAAGGCAAATGATGAAGAGGTAAACTCCTACTATTCCTCTACAGAATCTCAAAATGAGTCGTGTGATGAGCCATGTGATAGCATGCCTTCCTATAAAGAATTGCAAGCTGAATTGTTTTCTTTACATAAGAGATTCATAAAATTTTCTAAGAGAAATATAACTTTGAAAGATCAAAATAAAGAACTAGTCAAGAAACTTGAATCATTCAAAGCTATTGAAGAAGAAAAAAATTCTTGTATTATGAAGTTGGAAGAAGAAATAAATATAGCAACTCAAGAGTTAGGCAAAACTCATAAAGATATTTTGAATAAAAAGGATCTAGAAGTTAATGAACTCAAAAAGACAGAAAAAGATAAAGAAAAAATTATCTATAACTTTACCAAAGGAAAAGAAAACTTTGAAAAGATGATTGGACAGCAAAGGCTTCATGGGAACAAAGAAGGTATAGGCTGCAATGGTAAAACAAATAGAAGGAACAAAAAGCTACCCATGGGATACTTTGTTAAGGAAGCTAAGTATTATGCTAGCACTTCATCAAACAACAAACATGAACATACCACTTCCTATATGTGCAAGATTAAAGGTCATGTAATGTTTAATTGCCCACTGTTGACCCTATGGGTCATACCTTGTTTTGATTATGACAAATACTTGAGTATTTAATGACTGCCGAGTTGATGTGCAGGTTTATCTTGGTAGTATCCTATCATGGTACTCGGAGACCCGGAGGAAAACGAAGACCCTGAAGACCCTAGATATATTTTATTTAATGTAATTTATATTTGGGTCTGTAATATTTAAGTAGGAAAGGTTTGTAATTTATATTTGGGTCTAAATCTAGATGAATGCATAAAATTCAAGTAGACCTATGGAAAGTCCCATTTTCAAATAGCATGCCACCGAAATTTTTTGAAAAACTTTCCGAACTTTTTGTGTATAAAAATGATATTTTCCTCTTATTTTCCTTTATAAACTTAAATGTTTATCTACACCCTTTCTACTATTGCCAAAAGGGGGAGAAGTAGGCAAGTATTTGTCATCATAAAAAAGGTGGAGATTGTTGATCCTCTGGGTCATGCCCTATTTTGATTATGACAAATACTTGAGTATTTAATGACTGCCGAGTTGATGTGCAGATTTCTCTTGGTAGTATCCTATGATGGCATTCGGAGACCCAGAGGAAAACGAAGACCTTGAAGACCCTAGATATATTTTATTTAATATAATTTATATTTGGGTCTGTAATATTTAAGTAGGAAAGGTTTGTAATAGTAAATAAGGCTTTGTTTGTAATAATTGCATGCATCACGCGCATGATAATACGTAAGTTCAAACAAACCGCAACCTAAAAGTGACCTTAGGGTTTACCCTTCGATCGACCGAAGGTCGACCAATACCAGACTTTTTCAATGTCTTTATTTTGGACAAAAATGACCCTAGGACACACACCATTGCACTTATGTATGTTAGGCACTTAATTAGGGTTTGTATGTTTCAAGACAAGACCGAAATGCACACTTGTTGCACTTTCGGTCGACCAAACTTCGCAGTTTATTCTGCCTAGGTCGACCCAAACGGGCCTGGGTCAACAATTGACCAAGGCGCTAGTCGACCGAACTAGGTAGTTCAAAAATGCCTAATCAAACAAAATCGTCTGAGGTCAACATTTTGACCATCTAATCGACCGAACCTTTTTTGTACTCCAACTACCTGGTCGACCGAGGGTCCTTGGGAGAAATCCCAACGGTTTGGTCGACCGAACCAGCCAGTTCAAAATTGTCTAATTAACCGATCCTCGGAAATTCAAAAAATCGCCCTTTCTTGGTCGACCGAGCCTTTAGTTCAAAATCCCCTTGGTCGACCGAATTATATGAGATCTGGTCGACCGAAAGCTTTCTGGTCGACTGAACCTCTCCGGTTGCCCTAATTTTTACCACAGTTAAATATTTTTTTAAACATGGTTAAAATATTTAAAAGGTCATTAAACTTTCCTAATTATTCCCAATAGGTCCCTGACGGTCATATTTCAAGGGGTGTCTATAAATACCCTCTCATTTGAGATAATTAGTATGGGATTAAAAATATTGATTAAGAGAAATTCTCTAAAAATTCCAAAACCTATAATATTCATATCCAATCCCCATTCACTCATGCTTACCTTCTTCGATCTCTTAAATCTTCTGTAAGTTGATTGAGTGTTTATATTTAATAGGTTTGCTTTCCCATTCATATTTGATTTATTTATTTTCATTGAGAGCTAAACCTAAGTATTCTTAGGAGACTTTGTTAATAAGTCTATCCTAAGAAGACTTTCACTTGATCTTCTAAGATTGCACCTTCATTGCAACATCTTGAGAAGATTGTATTTGTTTTTGGTTGCAAAATATTTTCAAAATGCTTTCAAATATCTAGTGTGTTTTATCTTTATAAATCTTTGAAGAGATAGTTGTTTGTGTGAGAAAAATCTTTGTTGCAATATTCATTGATTTATATCTTTAGTTGGATACAAAGATTAAACTCTTTTTGCAAACCAAACTTATACATAGCTAGAGCTTCATATATATAAATAAATACATATATATTGTTTGGTTAATATCTTTGTTTGAGCACTTAGATTGAATACATCTTGTGATACAAAGATTGTAATGTTCGCACTCTTACGCACTCATTACACTGATAGTAAATTTGTAAATTTGAGAGCTGAAGTATTGGACCACATTGAGCTTATATATTAAATCATATTGTGGTGCATGTAATTGCGCGTAACTAGGTACACATCTGCTTTACATGAAAGTACTATCATTGTACCATTTTAGTGTATTTCAAATACTGTTGTATTTCCCAGCACGGGCTTGAAGAGGGAGACTAGCCCTGGAATAGTCCCGGATTGGCTTAGACCCAGTAAGGAAAGCTAGGTGCGTCGTCCTATTAAGGCGTGTAGGTTGAGGTCAACCCCACTAATTGACTTGGTTAAGGTTGAGGTCAGCCCTGTGCTAATTAACCAGGTTGTAATCGGTGCCGCTCCACCCTTAAGTGAGCTATTAGTGGAATCCTCGAGCTTGCGAGTTAGAGGCGGGGACGTAGGCACAGTTGGCCGAACCCCGATAACATATCGTGTGTTTGTGTATATTATCACACTTTATATTTACCGCACGTGTATGTTATTATGTGAGTGATGCATTTTATTTAATTTCCATATCATTTTTATCTATGCATTCAGAAATTGCACAGACAAACCCTAGGTCGTGTATATATTGCCATTGGATAGATTTACCTAGGAGAAAAAGTTTAAATTTCCAATTCACCCCCCCCCCCTCTTGGGACTACACCATTTCCAACACCCACTAAAAAGAAAGTATGTTAAAGTGCAAGGAGAATGGAAAGTCAATAATGGAACTAACAACAAAACAAAGAAAATTAAAAGAATTTGGGTTCCAAAGACTAACACAAAAAAATCCTCCATTGTAGGTATGCTTTAGGAAAACACTGTCAATAAGATCAAGACCAAGTTCACTACATTAAAACAAAAGGATGGAGGATACATTACCTTCGGCGATAATGCTAAAGGTAAAATCATTGGCATCGGTAAAATGGGTAAAGAACCTTCACTCACTATAGATAATGTGCTATTAGTAGAAGGATTAAAACATAACCTTTTAAGTATTAGTCAATTAAGTGATAAAGGGTTCGAAATAATCTTTAAGAAAGAAAAATATGTTATTCAAAATCCTAAGAACAATGTAACCTTATTTATAGTTCATAGGATTAACAATGTCCATTTTATAAATTTCGAGAACTTAGTAAATCAGAATGTAACTTTTTTAACAGCAATGAATGAAATAAGTTGGCTATGGCATAGGAAACTAGGACATGCTAGCATGAACCTGTTATCCAAATTATTAAATAAAAATCTTGTCAAAGGACTACCTAATACAAAATTCATAAAAGACAAGATATGTGATGCATGCCAAAATGGAAAGCAAGTTAAAACAAGTTTCAAAAAGAAAAAAATACATATCTACAAAACGACCCCTAGAATTGTTGCATCTAGACTTATTTGGTTCAATTAGAACCTCAAGTCTAGGAGGAAAACAATATGCTTTTGTAATAGTGGATAATTATTCAAGATTCACTTGGGTATTATTTGTAGCAAACAAAGATGAAGCCTATGACATGCTTATTACTTTAAGTAAGAAATTACATAATGAAAAGGGCAATAATATAACAAGCTTTAGGAGTGATCAAGGTAGGGAATTTAGAAACAAAAATGTTGAAAAATTTTGTAATGAATTTGGAATAAACCATAATTTTTCCACACCTAAGACTCCACAACAAAATGGAGTTGTGGAAAGAAACAATAGAACACTACAAGAAATGGAGAGAACAATCAATCAACCTAAATACTTTTGGGCAGAAGCTGTAAACACAGCATGCTACATTGTAAATAGGATATCAATAAGATCAAAAATGGACAAAACACCATATGAACTTTGGAAAGGAAGAAAACCTAATATTTCCTACTTTCATGTATTCGGATGCAAATGTTTTGTCCTTAATACTAAAGATAATCTAGGAAAATTTTATGTAAAATCTAATGAAAGTATTTTCCTAGGGTACTCTATAAAGAGTAAAGTTTATAGGGTTTATAATAAAAGAACCTTTACTATTATGGAATCAATACACATAACATTTGATGAATCAAACAATCATAACAATAAAAATGAGAATGATGAAAAAGAAGAAGAAATCAATAATGATGCTTCAAATGAAAACCTTATAGAAAATCTAAAGCTTCCTAAAGAATGGAAATATGATAAAAATCACCCAAAAGAACAAATTCTTGGTGAAACATCAAAAAGAATAACCACTAGAGCCTCATTAAAGAATATCTGCAACCATTATGCATTTTTATCTCAAGATGAACCCAAGAATACTGAAGAAGCCTTAAAAGATGACTCTTGGATCATAGCTATGCAGGGGGAACTAAATCAATTTGAAAGAAGTCAAGTATGGAAACTTATACGAAAACCTAAAGACAAGTCAATCATAGGAACTAAATGGGTGTTTAGAAATAAAAAGGATGAAACTAGAGTAGTTGTAAGAAATAAAGTTAGGCTTGTAGCACAAGGTTACAATCAAGAAGAAGACATTGATTATGAAGAAACCTTATCAAGAATGGAAGCAATAAGGATGTTTCTTGCCTATGCAGCCCATAAAGACTTCAAATAATATCAAATGGATGTAAAAAGTGCATTTCTAAATGACTATATTAATGAAGAAATCTATCTTAAACAACCTCCTGGTTTTGAAGACTCTAAAAATCCAAATCATGTATTTAAGTTAACTAAGGCCTTGTATGGATTTGAAACAAGCTCCTAGAGCTTGGTATGATAGGCTAAGCAAATTTCTACTCCAAAACAATTTTTCAAAAGGAAAGATAGACAACACTTTATTTGTAAAAATCAAAGATAATAATACGCTTATAGTTCAAATTTATTTTAATGATATTATATTTGGAGCTACTCATGAAGATTTGTCTAATGAATTTGCTAAAACTATGCAGAGAGAGTTTGAAATGAGCATGATGGGAGAATTAAATTACTTTCTAGGTTTGCAAATCAAACAAGCTAAAAGTGGAACTTTCATAAATCAAACTAAGTATATTAAAGATATGTTAAAAAAGTTTGATATGGAAGAAACTATAGGAACTCCCATAAGCACTTCAACTAGTCTAGGTAAGGATGAAAAAGGGAAACAAGTTGATACCAAACATTATCGTGGTATGATAGGAAGTTTACTTTACTTAACAACAAGTAGACCTGATATAATGTTCATTGTATGTATGTGTGCTAGGTTCCAATCGGCCCCTAAGGAATCACATCAAACAGCAGTAAAATGGATCCTTAGATACTTGCTAGGCACACTAGATTTAGGGTTATGGTATCCAAAAAGAACTGATTTCGAAATGATGAGTTATTCAGATGCAGATTATGCAGGATGCAAAATAGATAGAAAAAATACTAGTGGGATGTGCCACTTTTTAGTATACTCATTAGTTTCATGGTTTTCAAAAAAACAAAATTTCATAGCATTATCTACAGTTGAAGTAGAATACATAGTAGTTGGGAGCAGTTGTGCTTAAATTTTATACATGAAACAACAATTAAGGGACTTCCAAATTCAATACCAAAGAATCCCTATAAAATGTGATAATACAAGCGTGATAAATATTTCAAAGAATCCGGCATCACATTCAAGAACTAAACATATTGATATACGTCATCACTTTTTAAGAGATAATGTAGACAAGAAAGAAATAGTTCTTGAATTTGTCAATACTCATGCTCAATTAGCTGAAATATTTACCAAACCATTAGCTGAGGATCAATTTGTATTTATTTGACGAGAATTAGGCATGTTACATATAAGAGTATTTAACTAAAAAATAATGAGGAAAAAGTTCAGTTGTCAGGATAGACGGGAGCTGACAGACGACTGGTAGGCTACTGTCTGTGTAAATGAAAGTAGATAGACTACTGCTAGTGAGTTAGCAGTCGATTGGCAGGCTACTGTTTGTGGACAAATGACTGTCCAATTAGAGACAGACAACTGGCTCGCGGAGGGTTATGTATTTTTCACTTAAAAACATGATTTTTAAACCCTACAAATGACTGACCATTCGTCTTCCTTTCTCTAAAACATTTTATCTTCTCTTTCCTTTCAATTCTTTCTCTCCCAAGCTTCACAAAACGATTATCCATCATACCCTACTCTATACGTATCTAGGGTTTCTACTTGTCAAGATGGTTCGTACCAAAATTGTGGGAAAGAAGGACAAAGCTTCTTCGTCTTCTTCAAAGCCTACAAGCAACGATGACATCAAAAAATGGCTAGTCTCTTCACACGAAAAATTGTTGTATCAGAATCATCTATCAGTTATTGAACCGATGTTCTGTAAGATTTTAGATGTTACCTTCTTTGAAGAAAATTTTCCTGAAATTTTAGACATGTTCAAAGCTATAGAATGGGGCAAATTTATCCTTCATCAAGTAAAAGGATATTATCCATATCAGATTAAAATTTTTTACTCTAACTTGGTTAAGAAGGAAGATCGCATTTTTTCTGAAATTTTTGGTCAAAGGATTACAGTTACCCCACACTCATTACGGAAAATTCTTCATATCAAGCATGGGAATTTTGAGTGTACACCAGTTGAGAAGCATTGGACCATGGAACAAGGATTTACGCCACAAGAATTTCTACCTCTTGTGATGAATGATGCACTTGTGTATTTTGGACATCCTCCACCATACAAGCAACTTAATCTTCAGGCACAAATTCTGCATAAGATCATTGCATACAATATAATTCTGAGGTCTGGATCCTTTGATCATGTGTCATATTTTGATTGTTTTGTTATGTGGTGCTTACTCAAAGGGAAGAAATTAGGCTTATCCAGTACATACTAAAGTGGATGGTGATGAAGCTTGAATCTCCTAGAATTAGGCTTCCATACGGTGGTATTCTTTCCTTGATCTTTGCCCATTTTCAAGTCCTCTCTCCAGCTTCAAAAATAGTAAAAAGAACCCATTATCATGTTTTCTCATCTCCTACATTAAAACGAATAGGTTACAAAAAGTATACCAAGGGTTGCATGTTCCGAGGCAATAGACTGGCAAGACCTGCACTTGAGGCAAGGAGTCCAGCTTCTTCAGAAGCTGATATGCCACCTTGGTTTATTCTATTTTATCAAAATTATACTAGCTTCAGTTCTAAAATGCGAGAAAACTTTTCTTCTCTTCAAGTTAAACTCCCCACCATTGATGACAAGTATACCTCATTAGACACTTGTATTGCTAAGATTGAATATCATGTCACTAAAAATGACACTGATTCAGATAATGAGGATAGTAAAAATTCTGATGAGGAAGAAGCTGAAATTGAAGAAGGTGAAGGAGAAGAAGAAGATAAAGAAGCAGAAGAAGATGCAGGATATGATGAAGCTGCAACTGAAGAAGAAGCAGAAGAAGAAGAAGAAGAAGAAGAAGAAGGTTCACAGCAATCCAAATGAAAAGGAATTGCTTAAGACAGTGACACAAACTTTGACATTTAGACTTTTGTTGGTGTTTTTGCTATTTTGTATGCTTAAATTCTGGATGTATTTTTGTTTTTGTTGTACAAAAGGGGAGAATGTGTAAGCTAAAGACTATGAGTCTTATATGTATTCTAGCTCTAAAACTCCGAACTTTTGCAATGTTTTGTTATCAGTTTCTAATATTAATAATAATTCTAAAAACTTTACAAGTTCTAATTTGAGTATGCTGATTGACAGGGGGAGTATTACTAGTTATCACTTGAGCATAATTCTTGATCACTTGATGTTAATACATTAACACTGCCCTTGATCATTATATATTTTGATTGATGTCAAAGGGGGATAAGTGTTTAGCCAAAATTTTGCTTGAACTTGAAAAGTGTATGCAAAATATTGATGAAGCATGAATAATATTGATAAAGCATGAATGACATTGATGAAATTATTATTGATTCTAATGATTTTTTAAGATGAAGCTTATTGAAAGGGGGAGTCTTTTTAAGGTTCACTCAAAATTTTTGCTTCTTGTTTGTGATTATCAAAACGGGGGAGATTGTTGGCCTTACAAGGTTTGATACTCCATTTTGATGCTAACAAACAAGTAGGATTTAACATGTTTTAGTTGAGTGTTGTGTTTTCTCAGGAATCCATATTGAAGGTACTCATGTAGCATGAATCAATGACTGATAGTATGGATCAAAGTCTGAAGAACATAAGAACATAATGATTAAAGAAGATCAACATGAGAGCTTAAAGTTCAGAATATTCAGAGAGATCAGAGATTAGCAACAAAGAAAGTTCAAAAGCAAAGAAGAATTTTTGAGAACTTAGGACAAGTCTTTGTAAGTACTTTAAGTTTATTCAAGTATGAAGTTTTCATTTTGAAGCTCATTAGAAAAAGAGACTTAAAGACCTTAAGATAATAACTTGGAACATGTTTTCAAAGTTAAAACAAATTTATATTCCAAGTAACAGTGAGAGAGAAATCAAAAAGTGACTAAGAAAGAAAATCATTCAGTTGATAGACGATTGTCAATTAATAGACAGACGACTGGCTAAATTAAAGGTTTAAAATTGAAACATAGAAGCCTAACAGAGGACTGTCAAGGCTCCTACAGACAACTATATGTGAAAAATGAGAAGACTATGTAGGTTTTTCTAGACGACTGTCCACCCTTTATGTTATTAATAGGCTTAAAATTATACATGGACAGATGACTGTCATCATATGGACAGACGACTGTCACCTTATATTTTTGATGACAGACGATTGCCACTCAAGGAATAGACGATAGCCACCTTTTTTCCTATGTTTTTTTACCATTATATTAAATGGACAGACGACTATAAGCACTTCACAGTCGTCTGCCTCACGGCATTTTTCTATTTTCCAACAAATATAATTTTTGAAATTCAAATATTTGACAACTCAAATAAGTTTAAATTATGGAAACAAGTTTGAGTATCCTTTGGGGAACAAGCAAGAAGGTTTTATACATCTATAAATACCCCTAAAGACACATTGATTTAATCACCAAGATTATTAAGAGCTCACAATCTGCTATCATACTCTCTCCCACTCTGAAATTTTAAAAGTGCCTCATATTGCTCTCATCCTTCCTCGAAATTAAGAAGTTCTTTCTGAATCTCACTGTGTTTGATCATTGAGTTACTGATTCTTTTCTTGAAAGATACCCACAGTGATAAATTTCTAAGAGCTTCATTTTGAAATTCATATTCTGAATTTACTGAAGTGCATTAGTGTTTTAAAAATGTACTAATCAACTCGTTGAGGAGCAAGTTCTTGTACGTATTGTTTTTCTATCCTTGTAACAGGGCTTGTTGATGATTTGAGTATTGAATTGTTGGACCAAACAAGGGGAGATTGTTTGGAGAAGGTGGGCTCTAGCCTTACCCAAGGAGTGCTTGTAATTATTTTGTTTCGGCTAATAAAGGAACATTAATAGTGAATCCTTTGGCGGTTTGGCCAAGGGCGACGACATAGGCTATGTTGAAGCCGAACTTCGTAAAAATTCTTGTGTTCTTCTTTATCTACTCTATTCTTTGTTTTTCAAGGATATAATATGCGTGGTTGTTTTTAAATTTCAATCCTAAATGTTTGGTTGTTAAATAGAGCAGAAGGTAATTCGTTTTGGATAAATAAACATTGATTGTGAAAACCGAAAGGGACTGCATTGGTTGATTATCCTTGACCTTTTAATCTGAAAGTTTATTTAAAAAATGAACGTTGGGAAGAAGAATACTTGTGAAACAGGGCTTATATTAAGTGCAACAAATTTTCACATATATTGTTACTTAAATTAAGAGTTTGATCTTGTGGTGATTGATTGTGATTGTTTCTACGATTTGTTACTTAAAAGAACTAATTCTAAAAGAACTATTTTAAAAAAAAAAAAACCAATTCACCCCGCTCTTGGGAAGCTATTCCTAATTTCATAAACCTAGATTTTGTGTGCGAAAATCCTTCTCGAAATCTAGTGCTTCAAACTATCTAGTGTGCTTTGAATATTAGAATATTGTATTGAGTTTGTTTGTTTGAACTTGCTTAGCATATTTTGGAACCCTGATCTGATATTGTATTATTCACATAGTGTGTTTCAAATATTGCTTGGGTATACACTCTACATCTGAACTAAAAGCTTATACGTGACTAAGTGTTTAGCACACATTAGAGTACTGAGCATATTTACATATCATTTGTACTTACATTTTTGATTGAGTTGTATTGGTGCACACATCTACTTGTCTAGAAGCGCATTTCCGTGTACAAACATTTTATACACATTGGTTGTATTCCAGGCACGAGCCTGAATAGGGAGACTAACCTTATGGAATAGTCCCAGATTGGCTTAGACCCGATTAGGAAAGCTAGATGCGTTATCCTGTTAAGGCGTGTCAGTTGAGGTCAGCCCCTTGAATTGATTTGGTTGTATTGGTGCTGCTCCACCCATTTAAGTGAGCATTATAGTGGTAATCCTTGTGCTAGTGTGACCAAGGAGGGTACGTAGGCACTGTTGGCCGAACCTTGATAACATATCGTGTGTGTTCATTTACCTTTTTCAAAATTTAATTACTGCACGTTTATGTTATATTGTGAATGATTGAGTTTACAATTGCATAGATAGACCCTAGGTTAAGGCATACCAGTTATATCGTTCAACTTAGGATGTAATTTTTTTAATACCCAATTCATCCCCCTTCTTGGGATTGCACTTGTGACGACCTACTTAATTTCTACATATATATATATATATTTATATATATAATAAAATTAATATCACCAAGCTCGTCAGATCATAGTCCACCTGGACTTGTGGATACCAGGGATATATCAGGACATATAGTAGAAGCCTAAGCAGCAAGAAACATACAATCATATACATCTCATTATACCATACATCACAATACCATAGTAACTACAATCCCTATACACATATATACACAACACTCATCCCAAAAAGAAGTCTTAGGGTCATTTCCACAAAATACATCCGACCCTATCAAAATACTTACCCTTTTGGAAGGGTAGATCCACCGTATTAGACCAGCGGGGCTTTACCCGCTCTCCTATCAGGGGCTCCTGAAATGTTTATAAAATTTAGGGGTGAGACACCTCTCAATAAGGAAAATAAACTAATACTAGTGTGTGGCAACATGAGTATTCTGTGTTATACATATATCACAAAGACATATATATAACAACTGTTATGTCATATCTGGGAAAACATATATATATATATATATATATATATATATCACAACATGACATAACATACTTCATTTTCATAATCATATTTCATCTCATATAAAAATAATACAAAAACATTCCTGGTAGGTTAGCTTGCTGTTGTCGTGTATTACCCCCACATGACTGGGTTGTGTGGCCCGAAGGCAGGACCTGACAATGGTTGGCCGACCATTGCCAAGTCAAAAGTACAGTCTGTACGTCTGATGAGCCTGCCAAACTTGGTCCATACACTAGGGGCGCTCACACACTTCTTAAAAACCACATCGACCATCCAATCTCACACCACTCCGTATAGCGGCGTTAACACAAAAATCATGATCACAAAAACCATGAACACATAGCAATAATACCGTGCAAGTACTAGCCTAGATCAAGCCAACCAGGTTCTGATATCATATAACATATACTGAAATTGTGATACATGAATATTTCATATCATTAATTATCAAATCAATCATATCATTTTGCATATATACGTATATCATAAAAAGCATCGGCCCGTATGTCGATATTACACATTTTATAGTAGCTCAGCCTATACGTCGGCAATTCATAGCATAGCCCGTACGCCGAAAAAATATATATCCATAGCTCAACCTGTACGCTAGCAAATCATACACATAGCATGGCCTGTACGCCGGAAAAACATATAAAATCTCGGTCCGTACGCTGGTTTTCCATTATAAAAATTCATGTCAATAACACATTCCTAGAAAACAGTATTTTATAACAATTCCTACTCATGTCACACTGAACAGGTTTTTTTCATATATTCAACATACCATCATTTTCAACGGTATTTTCTCAAATATAAATCACATATATAATCATATTTACTTTCCTGAAATGTTATATATATACATACATTTTCTTAAAAGGACTAGCTTAGTTTATCCCCTTACCTGATTCTTCAAAAGCCCCTAAGAAAATCTGTCCCGCATCCATAGGATTCCCAACTCAACACCCTGGAAACAGCATTCCCTAGAACTAAAGTTCAGTATTTCTACGCATATATCACTTCCTACAACTGTCAATTAACCAAATACTGAGTAGAAAACCTTACCCTGGATTTGGGATGGTTTCCAACTCAGCTCCACTGACGATCTGCTTCGACAGACTTGCTGAGAACTTTCCTTGGAGCGTCGTGGTGGCTTCAGATCATTGAACCAGCGAAAATCTAGCCCGAAATCAAAGAGAGAAGGAGGAGAAACCATATGGGGAGAGAGAGAGGGATTCGGCGCAGGAAAAATGAATGAAAATCATGTTTAACCCTATTTATACTACGGGATTCATTGACGAGCCACGTCACCTCGTCGACGAGTCCTTTAATAATTTTGTCGATATAATCCACTCTTCGTCGATGAAATTCAGACTGCCCAAAACCTCTCTTGGTGTCTTCTCGTCAACGAATCCTAGCCTCGTCGACAAGCTCTTGTTGTACCCTCGTCGACGAGTCCCCTATATTCGTTGACAAGGAGTTGAAAAATTCTTGGGAGTATCCTTTCCAAAATGTTCGCGAAGTCGACTGCCTCCTTCTGTTTTTGGTTTCCATTTCCCTTTCTTTCATTATTTAAATACCATTATTCGTCGAGTCGTTACATTCTCCCCTCATAAAATTTCATCCTCGAAATGTACTATTCACGTAGCTCGTTATCCCTTAAAAGAAAAAAGGGTCTACTTATTTTATTACTTACCCTCACTTATGGCGGAGGAATATCGTGGTTACATTCCGAGTTACGGGAGATTACATATACAAAAGAGAATTTCTCCCAAAACTAAAATGCTACACTAATTAACCCATTACATGTACCTGCAAAAGAAATACTACCTAACTACTTACACTTTACCTGTTTAGACTCCTTGGAATATATGCGGATACTTCTGCTTCATCTGTTCCTTAGATTCCCATAAAGCCTCTTCCATTGCATGATTCTTCCACAAAACTTTTACCTGAGGAATCTTCTTATTACGTAGCTCCTATACTTTCCTATCCAGAATCTGTACTGGTACCTCCTCATACACCAGTGAATCATTAGGCTCTAATTCATCATAATTGATGATATGAGAAGGATTTGGGATGTATTTCTTCAACATAGAAATATGGAATACGTCGTGGATCCTGGACAACACAGGTGGTAAAGCTAGGCTATAGGCTGCCAATCCCACTTTATCTAGAATCTCAAATGGACTGATAAACCTAGGACTAAGTTTACCCTTCTTCTCAAATTGCATAACCCCTTTAAACGGAGCTATCTTCAAAAACGCATGATTACCCACATCAAATTCCAGATTCCTACGGCGATTATCAGCATAACTTTTCTGTCGGCTCTAAACTGCACTGATCCTGACTCTGACAAGCCGAACCTTATCATGCGCTTGCTGCACAAGCTCTAGCCCCACTACTCGCCGCTCACCCACTTCATCCCAAAATAAAGGAAAACGACATCTCCTATCGTACAAAGCCTCAAATAGTTTCATGCCAATACTGGACTGGTAACTGTTATTATACGCAAACTCTACTAGTGGCATGAATTGAGTCCAACTACCCCCAAAATCCAATACGCACGCACGGAGCATATCCTCTAATGTCTGTATCGTCCTCCTAGTCTACCCATCTGACTGAGGATGGAATGCCGTGCTAAATGACAATTGAGACCCTAGTACTTCCTACAGACTCTTCCAAAAACGTGACATAAAACACAGGTCTCTATCTGACACAATCAATACTGGCACCCCATGAGAACGAACTATCTCCTGAATGTAAATCTCCGCTAAATGGTTGAGGGAGTAGCTGATCTTGATAGGTATAAAGTGGGCGGTCTTAGTCAAACAGTCAACAATCATCCAGATGGCATTCTGGTCATGTGATGTCATCTGCAGTCCTGACACGAAGTCCATAGATATATGATCCCACTTCCACTCTGGGATAAATAATGGCTGCAATTGCCCTGCCGACCTCTGGTGCTCAGCCTTTACCTGCTAGCACGTCAAACACTGGGCTACATACTCGGCGATCTCTCTCTTCATACCACTTCACCAGTACAACTCTCACAGATCCCTATACATCTTCATACTTTTGGGATGAACTGTATACAAAGATATGTGAGCATCCTCTAAAATAGTCTTTCTGATCTCTGTATCGACAGGAACGCATAATTTGGAACGGAACCAAAAAGCTCCATCATCTGCAATATTGAATTCCTCTCCCTGACCATTCTGCACTCTATCCATCACCTCTACTAATTCTGGGTCTTCTTTTTGAGTAGCTTTAATTCTTTCTTGCAGAATAGGTTGCACTACTAGGCTAGTAATACACACTGGAGGATCACTCTCCACCAACTCTCTGCCAAGTTTCTCCAGATCCATCATGATTGGACACTGGATCTCCATAGCCGCTAACACTGGTTCCTTAGATTTCCTACTCAACGCATCAGCTACCACGTTTGCTTTCCCTGGGTGATAACTGATGGTACAATCAAAATCCTTAATCAACTCTAACCACCTTCTCTGCCTCATATTTAGTTCCTTCTGCGTGAAAAAGTACTTCAAACTTTTATGGTCGGAGAAGATCTCACACTACTCGCCGTATAGGTAATGCCTCCAAATTTTCAATGTGTGTACCACTGCAGCCAGTTCAAGATCATGTGTAGGGTAGTTCTTTTCATATTCTTTTAACTTCCTAGACGCATATGTCACTACCCTGCTATGCTACATCAATACACAGCCAAGTCTCTTCAAGGACGCATCATTGTAAACGACATACCCCTCACCCCTTGATGGGATAACGAATACTAGTGTTGTGACTAATCTTTGCTTCAGTTCTTGAAAACTCTGTTCACAACTGTCGTCCCACTCAAAGCTAACATTTTTCCTCATCAGTCGTGTTAAAGGTCCCGACAAAGCTAAGAATCCCTCAACGAAACGACGATAATACCCGGCTAGCTCCAAGAAACTCCTAATCTCCTGGACATTCCTCGGTCTAGCCCAATTCACTACGGCTTCAACCATACTCTCCAGATACAACATGCCCCAAGAACACAACCTTCTAAAGCCAGAATTCACATTTACTGAACTTGGCATGCAACTTCTTTTCTCGAAGTGTCTGCAAAAACTACCTCAAGTGCGTCTCATACTCCTCATAGCTCCTCGAATAGACCAGTACATCATCAATAAAAACAACAACAAACTGGTTTAGGTATTGGTGGAAGACTTTGTTCATCAAGTCCATAAATACCACAGGAGCATTCGTCAAACCAAACGGCATAACAAGAAACTCGTAATGCTCGTACCTGGTCGTGAAGGCCGTCTTCGAGACGTCTTCTGCTTTCACTTTTACCTGATGGTTGCCGGATCTGAGGTCAATCTTCAAATACACCCATGTACCCTAGAGCTGGTCAAACAAATCGTCGATACGGGGTAGAGGATACTTGTTCTTTATTGTCACTTTATTAATCTCCCTATAGTCTATACACATCCTCATAGTCCCGTCTTTCTTCTTCACAAATAAAACGAGAGCTCCCCACAAAGATACACTAGGTCGTATGAAGCCCTTATCAAGAAGATCTTGCAACTGATTCTTAAATTCTACCAATTCTACTAGCGCCATCTGATAAGGTGACTCACTCGAAAAATGAGCATCTCGGAAGCTATCCCAAGTATAGGACTTCTGTCGTGTAATATTAAGCCCAAGGGCTAGATCGTCTCCTCAGGGAATGCGTTTAATCTCAGATTTTACGTGCTTCCAATCGAAATTAAAAAGGTACTGAACTCAGTTCAGATTCAGGATTTTGAAATTATTGAGATTTTTTTTTACCAATTAAAACAACATGCAATTTAAATCCTAAAACTAACAAGCACTAAATTAATGAGCAAAAATGAAAACCCTAGTTTACTCGAGGAAACACCAAAGCACATTAACTAAAAATGGGAACTTTAAACATGGAATTAAAACACATAGGAAAGGAAACTCAACCAAACACACACACACACGCAATAAAAAACAAATCTTTAACATGAACCAAAAATTACGAACCAACATCACAATTTAAGATACGCAAACGGTAACGGAACACAATAAAAATGAAAAATTTGGTAAGACTAACCCTAGACTAATCGAACTTCAATCAAGAATTAAAAGGTAACTACTTTAATTTCTAAGACAAAGACAAAGAGATAAATAAATGAACACTATAGTAAAAATAAAGGACCTAATTACATTACCATAAAAACTCTTACTTTAATGAAAATCCCAAAGGTAGTCAAGTCCAAAAGAAACTTTAGCAATTTAAACTATTGTTCAAGCAAATAGTAATAAGACTAAAGAAAAAAAAAACTAAAGGAAAGGAAAAGAGAAAGAAATAAATTAAAGAAAAAGATAAAGAGAGAGAGAGTGAGAGAGAGATCCATAGAGTTGTGGAGGCTGGCCATGGGTTGTGGACTGCTGCAGAGATGGTCCTCGGATTGCAGCAGATGAAGGAATTGGGGCAGAGCATGGAGAAGCCTCGGTTTGGCCTGCTGGTGACTTATGGCTGCTGCTGTGTGGACGGTGTTGCAGCAAATTGGAAGCTGTCGTGTGGTGCTGTGTTCGGGTCTGTGGTGGTGCTGCTATGTGCCGTGGAGTTGCAGAGTTGCTGGTTGGAATGCAAGACTGAAGGAAGAAATAGAGGACGGGAAGAGAAGGGAGGATTGAGTCTCGGGTTTGCAGAGTTTAGGGAAAGAAAAAGAAAACAATTAGAAATAGAGAGAGAGAGAGAGAGAGAGAGAGAGAGAGAGAGAGAGAGAGAGAGAGAGAGAGAGAGAGAAAAGACGAGAATAAATCAAAGTAAAGAGAAGAGAGAAGGGGAAGAAGAAGAAGAAGAAGAGGAAGACGAGAAGATAATAGGAGAAGAAGGAGAAGAAGGCCTCGGCTGGGGCGCCAACAGGGAAGAGAAAGGGAAACAAAAGGAGAATAAAAAGGGGAGAGGGGTAAAGCCCTAAGATCCAATCGCCTGACCCGTCTGGGTCAAGTCAAAGCCCATTTAATATATATTCTTTCTTTTTTTCTTTTTCATTTTTTCGTTCTCTATTCACCACCAAATTTGACCCTTCTAGAGCTCGTTTCTCCCAAAACTCAAAAAACAATAGTTGTATATAATCCTTTTCTCTTTCTCTAAAAATTTGAATCATTTTAATCAGAGCTCGGACGGAAAAGTTATGCATAAAATACAAACAGGTGTTGGTTTTGGTTCCTGGGAATTTTTCTGCAATAAAATATTACCAAAATTTCATAAATTGCACAATAAAACTCAAGAATGATAATTTTGGAACTTTATTAAAATATTGGACAAATTTGGACACTTAATGAAAAATATAAGCCGTAGAGACTGGATCAAAGCGCCCAATTACACAGTTTTGACGCGTAATCATAAGGTACTTTAGAAATCAGTGTTGTACCAGAAGGTAGATCAATAGGGAAATCTACATCACGATCGGGTGGCAAGCCTGGTAACTCATCTGAGAAAACATCTGTAAACTCCTTTACTACAAGCGTGCTAGCAAGTTTCAATTCATTCTCTGACATCTCCTTTACAACAGCCACAAACCCCTGACAACCACTCTGCAGTAGTCTTGCAGCCTGAATAGCTGAAACTAGTTGAGGGGGGGATTGCACTTGCGACCCTACGAACTTGAATTCTGCTTCGCCGGAGATCTGAATATCACTTCTCATGCTCGGCAATCTATGCTGGAAAAATTAGCTGCTAGCCAATCCATGCCAAATATAACATCAAACTTGTGCATGTGTAGCACTATCAGATCAGCAGACAAAATCTCTCCTTGAATTTCAACTGGACAACCTTAGAGCACCCTAGTACACCTCACTGCTGACCCAGTCGATATAGATACTAAAAATTCAACATCTAATGACTGTGCTTCATCCCTACATAATTTAACACACCCCGATGACACGAACGAGTGTGTAGCTCCTGAATCAAACAGTACAATAACTTTAAAAGAAAGCATAATAACCATACTTGTCACCATGTCACCTACCGTCTTAGCCTCACCTGACGTTAGAGTAAACACCCTGGCTGGAGCAGTATTTCTTTGCTGGCCCCCACGTGGCGCCTGATAACCTCCCCAGTATGGTCTAGGAGCCAAACTGCATCTAGTGGGGTAGGGCAATCTCGTACCATATGCCCCAACCTACCGCAACGATAGCACACCACACCACCAGCTCAACACTCTCTCCAGTGCCTCCTACCACAAGTCTGACAGACTAGAGGACCCTACCCTATCTGCACTCGGCATCCTCCCGTCTCCTGCCTCCATTCTCTGCCATGATTTCCTCTCCTCCACTAACCCGGCCTATGACCCTACTGGTAGCCTGTAGATGCAGATCTTTTCCTCTGTCCCTGCTCCTCTGCATCAAGACGCTCACCAATCTCTGCCAAGGCTGCCCTATTGACCAACTCAGCAAAGTCATGGATCTGTAGCACCACCACCTGCTTGAATATACTCTGCCTCAAGCCTCTCTTAAACTGCCTCGCCTTCTTTACTTCATCGGAAACAATATACAGGGCGAAACGAGAGAGCTCGATGAAATGTGCCGCATACTTCTGGACAGATAACTATCCCTACTTCAGACTTAGGAACTCTTCTACTTTAGCCTCCCTGACAGTAGCTAGAAAATATCTATCAAAGAACAATTCCTTAAACCGATCCCATGTCATGGCCATAGGAGTCACCCTCTACTGCTCCAATAGTCTCACCGCAATCCACCACCTCTCGGCCACTCCTGTCAATCTATAGGTGGCAAAGAGGACCCTCTATTCCTCAATACACTGTAACACAGCCAAGACTTTCTCGGTCTCCTACATCCAGTTCTCAGTAGCTGCAGGATCAACTCCACCTGAGAATGTTGGAAGATTCATCTTCATAAACTTCTCGATAGCACACCTATGGCCAACTGACGGACCACCCTGCTCCCTCGAGCTCCTAGCGATCTTAGCAATAACTTGCTGAGCCACGCCACGTAATACCACGTCAAAGTCGGCCCCAACTGCACCTGATGGTCCTGCTCCATCACTCCCACTCGCATGGGCACTACTTCCTCCTGGATCCATCCTGGAAACAACAAACACAACTTAGAAATTCTATCCTTATAATTTACCCACCTATCCTCACCACTTATCTCAACATTTCTAACTCTTTTCTAATCCACAGTCCTACATTCTAGGAACACAACCCGACAATATCTTACTATGGTTTTCCTGAAATCGTCACCCTAGGAAAAACACATGAACTATCATGGAAGACCTGCCTCTAGACTGTAGAACAAAACCTCAAATCATTTCCTAAACTCTGGTATTGTTTCTGCTGCATTTTAAAGTCTATAGAACCTAGCAACCTAAGCTCTGATACCAAACTTTGGCGACCTACTTAATTTCAACATATATATATTTATATATATAATAAAAGTAATATCACCAAGCTTGTCAGATCATAGCCTAACTAGACCCGTGGGTACCAGGGATATATCAGAACATATAGCGGAAGCCTAAGTAGCACGAAACATACAACCATATACATCTCATTATACCATACATCACAATACTAGAGTAACTACAATCACTATACACATATATACACAACACTCATCCCAAAAATAAGTATTAGGGTCATTTCCACAAAATACATATGACCCTATCAAAATACTTACCCTTCTGGAAGGGCAGATCTACCGTACTAGACCAGTGGGACTTTACCTGCTCTCCTATCAGGGGCTCCTGAAACATTTATAAAATTTAGGGGTGAGACATCTCTCAGTAAGGGAAATAAACTAATACTAGTGTGTGGCAACATGAGTATTCCGTCTTATACATATATCATATAGAAACATATTTAACAACTGTTATGTCATATATGAGAAAACATATATATATATATATATAATTATATATATCACAACATGACAGAACATACTGCATTTTCATAATCATATTTCATCTCATAAAATTATAATACAAAAACATTCCTTGTAGGTTAGCTGGGTGTTGTCATGTATTACCCCCACATGACTGGGTTGTGTGGCCCGAAGGCGGGATGTGACAATGGTTGGCCGACCACTGCCAAGTCAAAAGTACAGTCTGTAAGTCTAATGGGTCTGCCAAACCTGGTCCGTACACCAAGGGCTCTCACACACTTCTTAAAAACCACATCGACCATCCAATCTCACACCACTCCGTACAACGCCGTTAACACAAATATCATGATCACAAAGACTATGGATAGATAGCAACGGTACCGTGCAAGTGCTAGCCTAGACCAAGCCATGCAGGTTTTGATATCATATAACATATACTGAAACTGTGATACATGGATATTTCATATAATTAATTATTAAATCAATCATAATGTTTTGTATATATACGTATATCATGAAAATCATCAACCCATACGCTGGCAAATCATAGCACAGCCCATACGCTGGCAAATCACATGCATAGCTCGGCATGTACGTCGGCAAATCATATCATAGCACAGCCCGTACGTTAGCAAATCACATCCATAGCACAGCCCATATGCCGACAAAATATATATCCATAGCTCAGCCCGTACATTGGCAAATCATACACATAGCACGGCCCGTACACCGACAAAACATATAAAAATCTCAGCTCGTATGCTGATTTTCCATTATAAAAATCCGTGTCAATAACACATTCCCTGAAAGCAGTATTTCATAACTGTTGACCTTATAGGTCACGCCCGATTTTGATAATGACAAATACTCATGTATTAAATAAATATCTAGTTCATGTGTAGGTTTATATTAGCAGATACATTGATGACACATGAAAACTTAAGGCTTGAAGACCAATTCATGTTTTTCAGTTGTAGTATATATTTCTAGTAGGGAAATTGGTCTGTAATAGTAATTAGAATATTTGGTTTGTAATAAGCACACACAACACATGCATGGTTTATTTTGTAAGCTCAAACCAAATACGAACTAAAAGTGACCATAGAAAGACCTTAAGGGTTCGGTCAACCGACAACGAACTTTTTTCAGTGTCTTCAAAATTGGACATAAATGACCCTAGGACACTCACCATTGCACTTGCATGTATTAGGAACTTGAATAGGGTGAATGGTTGTTGAAACAGGATCGAACTGCACACATTGTGCACTTTCAGTCGACTGGCCAACATAGTTCATTTTGGCCTCGTCGACCGAACCAGACTTAGGTCAACTATTGACCAAGGTCCATGTCGGCCGAACCTATGCAGTTCAAAACCCCCGATCAACCGAAACCCTCTCTGGTCAACAATTTGACTATCTGGTCGACCGAGTCAATTTTGTACTCCAACTACCTGGTCGACCGAGGGTCCTCGGGAAAAATCCCAGTGATCTGGTTGACTGAACTAGCTAGTTCAAAATGGTCTGGTTGACCGAACCTCGGTAAAAATAGGAAAATCGCCTTTGGAAAGGGACTTTCGGTCGACCGACCATTTAGTTCAAAATCCTCCTAATCGACTAAACCATATGAGATCTGGTCGACCGAAACCTTTCTAGTCGACCTGACCTCTCAGGTTGCTCCTCATTTTTCACCGCAGTTAAAATTTTGAATAGGGTTAAAATGTTTTAAATGTCATTAAACTTTTCTAACAATTCCTAGTAGGTCCCCAACAGTCAAAAATCATGGGATGTCTATATATATCCCTTCATTTGGGGAAATTAGTGAGTTGATTAGCAAATATATTTAAAAATTCTCTCAAGCAAAAATACTCTCCTTTGTTCATACTGCTCATATTCTCTCTACAAACACTCTAGCTTACCTTCTCAAGTTCAAAATCCTTTGTAAGTGCTTTGAGTGTATATACAAAAAGGTTTGCTCTCTTTGTTTGAAGTGTTTGAATCAATTTTTTTTACGAGAGCATAACCTAAGTATTCTTAGGAGGCTTTGCTAAAAAGCCAATCCTAAGAAGACTTTGTTGAACTTCCGAGTGTTGCATTCTCATTGCAATGTCTTAGGAAGTTTGTATTTGCTTTTGGCTTGCAAAAACATTTTTCAAACTTACTCAAATATCTTGTGATATTCATATTGACATATTTGTGAAAAGATATTTGTTTATGTTATATTAATCTTTGTGGCAATATCTATTTAAGTATATATCATTTGCTGAATACAAAGATTATCTATTTTACAATCAAAGCATATACATATTCACATGATTAAGATATTCGGCTTATTGATATTCTTGAGGCTTGCTTGATATTCTGTATGAACACATTTGATTGAATACTTTGAAATACACAAATTGTCGTTGACACTCTCACGTACGTATTACAATGATAGAAAATATAGTTGAGAGTTGAACTATTTAAACCACATTGAGCTTACATTTTATATCATCTGTGGTGTATGTGATTGAACGTATTTGGGTACAAATCTACTTTACGTGAAAGCACTTTCATATTGTACCATTTGTCTGTATATCTGAGTGATTCCAGGCGTGGCCTAAAGGGGCAGTAATCCAGCTCGGTATGGATTGGTATAAAGATTGAGGTCAACCCTATGCTAATTGACCTAGTTTGTATAGGTGCTGCTCCACCCGTTTAAGTGAGCAAAGTATTGTGATAATCCATGCGCTGGTTAGCCAAGGCGGGGACATAGGCAGTTGGCTGAACCTCGATAACATATCTGTGTGTCACCCTCTCTTTACTGCTTTTTGGTGCTTGTGTAATTAATTAAACTGCTTTATTTAATTTCTGATATATTTATATTACTTGCACTAGATTGACCATAGGATTGTGAACATACTGCTGTTAGGAGGAATACCTAAGGGTTAAATTTTAAAGAATACCAATTCACCCTCCCTCTTGGGATCACGGTAAAGCTAACTGTCGCGACGTCCTGGGAGCGCGTGTGCCCTGGGCGGCAAAATAAACAATGATTTAATTTTCAAGGAAAATTCATGAAATGTCGGAGTCGCCACTAACCTTTTAGTGTGGTTAGAACACATGATTACTACCCCGTTAGGGGTAGAATGGGTCTATGTTACCAGAGTTAGGCTCAGGAGTTCAATTACACGAGGGGAAGGTACAAGCACCCCCTACGCTCCCGTTCTTACGAACGGTACCTAATTAATTTGAAATTATCCTTAGTTAATCTAATAAGTCTTTAAATTACTCCTTTTTATGAATTTATAAATATAAATAATAAATATAATATAATATAATATAATATATATACATATATTCCCTCAGAACTTAAAGTACGTGATGCCCGAAGGCTCATACCCCCGCAATAAAATCATAGGGATAAAATTAAGAAAATATTTTCATAAAAATAAATACTCTAGTACACATAAGACCAAATAACAAAAAATATTAACAATAGTAATAATAATATTAATAATGATAATAATGATAATATTAATAAATAATAATAGTAATAATAATACTAATATTAATGGTAATAATAATTAATACCATAATGATAACAATACTAAAAATGATAATAATAATAATAATAATAATAATAAATATTAATAGTAATAATAATGATAATAGTAGTATTAGTAGTAATAGTGAGTAATAATAATAATAATAATAATAATAATAATAAATATAATATGCACAGTTTAACTAAAAGACACTTAACTTAATATGAACACCCAATCAACGATATACTAAATACATATAGAAACAATATTACTAAAACTAAGGAAACAATCTACTCATCAAATTATGGAAACCAAGTAGCCCTAAGATTAATATGTAAATATACAATAATATATACAGAAACAAATTAATGTACCAAATGCAATAATAAGTATGGGAGCAACTAATGCAATTATGGAGATAAATCAATCCTAAAAAATGCTAAATAATAAATATGGAAGTAATTGAAATTATGGAGACAATCGACTTGAAAATTAACCTATAAATATACAATAATAAATATGGAAGACAACTTATGAAATTAGGGAACAATTTAATCCTACAATTAATGTGTAAGCTATACAATATGGAGACAAATCAATTCTAAAATTAATAGGTAATTATACTAAGACAAGAAAGAAGTGAGATTATAGAACAAATAATATAACAATAATAGAAAAACCCTAAATATGAATATACTATTTACTAAATAAATATATGTCAACAAGAAAAGGAAAACTTTAACAATTATTCAATCAACCATAATACTACTTATTTAACATTTATACAATTCAAAATTTAAAAATTGAAACCAGCCTCAACAAATAAAAAGGAAACCTACAAAAATGAGAGAAAATCAATTAGTATTTACAGTAATTATGTCAAGAAATCTAAACGAATATCACCGCAATAAAATGAAATTATAAACACAATATTTAGAATTTTAACATATATACAATAGAAGCCTTGATATGAACATTAACTAAATATTACAGCAAATAATGTATTAATATACATATATACATAGCCTATATACAAATATTAATTAAATGCTACACCAAATAATGTATTAATATACACACACTAAATACCACAATAGATATTATTTTAGTATGTACCCACATACGTATATATATATAAACCCAATTAAATGTATGATAAAAAAAATTTAAACTTTACATGTATATGTATATATATATAGACATATATATGTGCGCGTGTGTGTGTGGCTTGCATGAAGGAAGCTTACCGCCGGGGATGAGTTGCTGCAAAGATGATGATCGGAACTAGGAGGGGCAGACTGCCGGGTGCTTTGGATGGTCTCTGCATCTGAAACAGGTAACTGTCGGAGCTGGTGCAAGGGGACCTTGTCGGAGCAAGAGCTTGTGGCTGAGAAGCAGGGGAACTCCGGTGGTGCAGTGCTGCGGAGTTGTTGGCGCTGCGTTCAGAGGGAATTGCAGGGACAGCTGGTGGCCATGCGTGGGGGTTCTGGCGGTGCGAAAGCAGATCCTCGGAGGGCATGGAGTTGCTGTGGCCACAACTGGTGTCGGCGACGTGAAGAGCAGGTTCAGCGAGTGGGCGGTGGTGGGGCAACAGGAGAGTGGAACAAGTGATGAAGATGGGGGATTGCAGAGTTGGGCGTGGCTGGTTTTGGGACGATGCTGAGGTTGAGAGGTTAGATGAGAGGCTGGTTGGAAGATGGTCGGAGAGATGGGAGAAGGAGGAAGAGGAGGGTGCCGGGGCGGCTGCTGTGCCTGGAGAAGAGAAGGTAAGCCGAGAGGGAGAGAGAGAGAGAGAGCCTCTTTCTTTTTTTTCTTTTTTTTGTGTATGTCTGTGCGCCTCCGACTGTTGTGCGCCCTCCCCCCTTTGGCTCCGTGCCTCATTGCCCTTATATAAAAAAAAATTAAAAATCCTAAAACAAAACTTCCCTTTTTAAAATTTATTTTTATTTTTCTTTTTTTATGCTTTTATTCTTATGGTAATAATGAAAATGGAAATAGTAATAATAATTATTATTATAGTAATAATATAAGGATAATAAGGTAATAATAATAATAATAATACTACTACTAATAGTAAATAATAATAAATAATTATAGTAAAAAAATAAAATTGAAGATACTATCGATAAAATAATAATAATAACAATATTAATAAAAATAAAGTAATAATACTAATATTAAAAGTAATAAATAATAATAATAATAATGATAACATCACCAAAAATAATAAAAATAATAATAGCCAAAATAAGATACTAATAATAATAATAATAATAATAATAATAATAATAATAATAATAATAATAATAATAATATATCAAAAACAATAAAATAAATGAAAAATAAAAATAATAAAAGTACTAGTAATAATAATAAAAATGAAAAATAATAATAATAATGATAATAAAAATACTAGAAAAATAATAGTAAAGTACTAATAATGTAGGAAAATAATAATAATAATAATACTAATAATAATAATAATAATAATAATAATAATAATAATAGGGAACCCCGTGTTCAATTTGGCTAGCGCAAAAATAGGGTGTCTACACTAACAATGACAATTTCTACTAATGCCACACTGAACAGGTTTTTTTTCATATATTTTTAACATACTATCATTTTCAACAGTGTTTTCTCAAATATAAATTACATATATAATCATATTTACTTTCCTGAAATCGAATGTTATATATACATACATTTTCTTAAAAGAACTAACTTAGTTTATCCCCTTACATGATTCTTGAAAAGCCCCTAAGAAAATCTGTCCCGCACCCGCAAGGTTCCTAACTCAACACCATGGAAACAACATTCCCCAAAACTAAAGTTCAGTATTTCTACGCGTATATCACATCCTACAACTGTCAATTAACCAAATACTGAGTAGAAAGTCTTACCCTAGATTTGGGATGGTTTCCAACTCAGCTCCACCGACGATCCACTCCAACAGACTTATTGAGAACTTTCCCAGGAGCGTCATGGTGGCTTCAGATCATCGAACCAATGAAAATCCGACCCTAAATCAAAGAGAGAAGGAGGAGAAACCGTATGGGGAGAGAGGGATTTGGCATAGGAAAATGACTGAAAATCACGTTTAACCCTATTTATACTGCGGGATTTGTCGACGAGTCACGTCACCTGATCGACGAGTCCTTTAATAATTTCGTCAACCCTAGGGTCACTTTTCAAAAAATTCATCTGACCCTCCAAAAACATTTACCCTTCAGAAAGGGCAAACCAGTTGTAACTACCTCAGCAAAGTTTTATCCGCTTTCCTATTAAGGGCTCCTGAAATGATTATGTAATTTGGGGTGAGACACTTCTCAGTAAGGGAAATAAACTAATACTAGTGTGTGGCAACATAACCATTTCTTTGTTGTACATATAATCATATACCAAAATGTAACCAATAAAACTATATGTATTATTTTTGAGAAAAATGTGTATAATCATAGCATAGCAGAACATATTGGATTCCTACAAGCGTAATTCATCTCATAGCATACTAATAATACGAAAACAACCTTAGTGGGTTTGCTGGCTGTTGTCATGTATTGCCCTAACATGACTGGGTTGTGTGGCTCGAAGGTGAGACCTGACAATGGTTGGCCGACCACTGCCAAGTCAAAAGTACAATTTATAAGTCTGATGAGTATGTCAGCCCTAGTCCATACACCAGGGGCGTTCACACTTCTTAAAACCACATCGACTATCCATCCTCACACTACTCCATACAACAGTGTTAACACAATATCATGATGATCATGAACATATAGCAACGGTACCATGCAAGTGCAAGCCTAAATCAAGCCAACCAGGTTCTAATAACATATAGCATATAATCAAACTGTGATACATGGATATTTCATACTATTAATTATCAAATCAATATCATCACATCAATTTGCATATTTATATACATCATGAAAATCATCGGCCCGTACGCCGGCATTTCATAATTTAACATAGCTCGATCCTTACGTCGGTAAATCATATCCATAGCACGGCCTATACATCAGCAAAACATATCCATAGCACAGCCCATACGCCGGCAAAACATATCCATAGCATAACCTGTACGTTGGCAAAACATATCCATAACTCGGTCCGTCTGCCGGAAAATCGTATAAAATTCTCGGCCTGTATGCTGGTTTTTTATTATAAAAATTCATATATTTATCATATTCCTAGAAAAAAGTAATTTATCATAAAATCTACCCATGCCACAAAAAATAGGTATTATATATATATATCCATAGCATATCATCATTTTTAATAGTATTTTCCAACATAATGCATAATCATATATATATATATATATATATATATATATATATATATCCCCGAAATCAAATACTATAAAATTATACTTATTTTTTATAAAACATCTATCTTAGTTTATCCCCTTACCTGGTTCCTAAAAAGATCTTAAGAAAAACAGTCCTGCACCCGCAGGGTTCCCCGCTCAACACCCTAAAAATGATATTTCGTAGAACTAAACTTCAGTATTTTCACGGGTACTACGCTTTGTACAACTGTCAAGAAGTCAAATATTGAGTAGAAAGCCTCACCCTAAATTTGGGATAAATTCTGAACTAGCCCCACCAACAATCTACTCCGGAAAATATGTAGAAACCTTCCCCAAGAGTGTCATGGTGGCTTCAGATCGTCGAATAGGCAGAAGATCGGCTCGAAATCTAAAAGAGATGTAAGGAGAACCGAAGTGAGGGAGAGAGAGAAAGTTTGCAGCAAAAATCAGCTAAGAAATGGCGTTTAGGGCTACTTATACTATGACCTTCGTCGACAAGCTCTCGCCTCGTCGACGAAATTCAGAATTACCCAAAACCCCCTCTTGGTATTTTCTCATTGACAAAGAGCACCCTCGTCGACGAGCCCAATACATCACATCGTCGACGAATGCGTTGAGTCCCCCTTTATATTTTATTTTCTCCCTCTTTTATTATTATTTAATTACCATTATTCTTGAGGTCATTACATTCTCCCTTCCGTATAAAATTTCATCCTCGAAATTTGCTATTCGTATAATTCATCTTCTATTTAAGCAAAACAGTCTACTTATTTCATTACTTACCCTCACTTATGGTGGAGGAATACCGTGGTTATATTCCGAGTCTTGGGAGATTAGATATAAAAAAGAAAATTCTCCCAAAACTAAAATGCTACTTACTAACTAAAATCACCTATTTTCTTACATTTAACTTGTCAAATCTCTTAGAATAGCTGTGGATAATTCTTCTCCATTTGCTCATTGGACTCCAAAGAAGCTTCCTCCATTGTATGATTTCTCCACAAAACTTTTACCAAAGGAATCTTCTTACTACGTAACTCCTGCACTTTCTTATCTAGAATTTGTACTAGCACCTCCTCATACACAAGTGAATCGCCGATCTCTAATTCATCATAAATGATCATATGAGAAGGGTCTGGAACGTATTTCCTCAATATAGATATGTGGAATACGTTGGGAAACTGGATAACGCATGTGGCAAAAGCTAGCTTGTAGGCCACTGGCCCCACTTTCTCTAGGATCTCAAATGGACCGATAAACTTAGGGCTAAGTTTACCCTTCGTCTCGAACCTCATAACCCCTTTCAATGGAGCTATCTTCAAAAGTACATGATCATTAACATCAAATTCCAAATTCCTCCAGCGATTATTAGCATAATTCTTCTGTCGGCTCTGAGCCGCACTGATTCTCTCTCTCTAATGAGTTGAGCCTTATCGCGCGCTTGCTGAACAAAGCTCTGGTCCAACTACTCTCTGCTCACCAACTTCATTCTAGAACAAAGGAGAACGACATCTCCTACCATATAGGGCCTCAATTGGTGTCATGCCTATGCTAGCCTGATAACTATTATTATAAGCAAATTCCACTAGCAGCATGAACTGAGTCCAACTACCTCCAAAATCTAATACGCACGCTCGAAGCATATCTTCCAATATTTGTATCGTCCTCTCAGTCTATCCATCCAAATAAGGATGGAATGTCGTGCTAAAAGACAACTGAGACCCTAGTGCTTACTGCATACTCTTCAGAAAACATGACGTGAAACGCGAGTCTCAATCTGACACAATTGATATTGGCACCCCGTGAGAATGAACTATCTCCTGAATGTAAATCTCTGTCAAACGATTGAGGGAGTAGTTGATCTTGATAGGTAAGAAATGGGTGGTCTTAGTCATATTCCCAGAAAATAGTAATTTATCATAAAATCTACTTATGCCCTACAAAATGTGCATTATATATATATCCAGAACATATCATCATTTTTAACAGTATTTTCTTACATAATGCATAATCATATATATATATATATATATATATATATATATATATATTTATATATAAACATATATTTCCCTGAAATCAAATACTATAAAATTATACTTATTTTTCGTAAAACATCTAATTTATCCCCTTACCTGGTTCTTGAAAAGCGCATAAAAAAATATAAAAAAACAGTCCTGCACCCGTAGGGTTCCCGGCTCAAAACCCTAAAAATGATATTTTTTAGAACTAAACTTTAGTATTTCCACATGTAGTATGCTTTCTACAATTGTCAAGAAGTCAAATACTGAGTAGAAAGCCTTACCCTGAATTTGGGATGAATTTCGAACTAGCCCCACAAACGATCTACTCCAGCAGATATGCAGAGAACTTCCCCAAGAGTGTCATGGTGACTTCAGATCATCAAACCGGTAGAATATTGGCCTGAAATCTTAGAGAGAAGTAAGGAGAACAGAAGGGAGGGAGAGAGAGAAATTTTGTGGCAAAAATCAACCAAGAAATGGCATTTAGGGCTACTTATACTATGACCTTCGTTGCTGAGGCATGTCACCTCGTTGACGAGGCCCCAAAGACAGCTCGTTGACGAACTCTCGTGTCGTCGACAAAATTCAGAATTATAGTTGGGACATAGAGGGAATTATTAAAATTGTTTAATAAGCTTTTAATCTAATTTACCCTTACTTAACCTCAGTTACTGTGGTTAAAAATATGGCAACCCGAGATTTTTGGTGGCCCGGTGCATAGGCTTGGTCGCCCGAATAGACACAGATAGAAAAGTTATTTTTTGAACTTTGGGTGCTCGAGTGCCCGAGAAAAGGTTCGGGTGGCTGAGCCAAGGTGATTTTCAAAATGTTCGAGGTTTGGTCACTCGGTGAATGGTTTGGTATGCCAAACTTGTCAATTTGGTCGCTCAAGGTATATTTAAACTTAAAGTTCAGGCACCTGAGGAAGGTAAAAACGTCAGCATTCATGGATCGGTCAACTGTGAACAGTGCATTCATCTTGGCTTCAGTTGCCCAAGCCAAGTCAACCTTTTTGACTTTTTACCTATTTGGTCGACCGAGGTGTTTTCAACGTGCTAGGTTCGATCACCCGAAGCTCTTTCATACTTAAAAATTTGTCCTGTTTTTTAGTATAGTTTACCCCTATTTGCATAGTTATGATTTTTAAGATAAAGGGGATTCGTGCAAGTGATGTGAAGGGACCTAGGGTTGAAGCTTTTGAATTAAGCCAAAAACTTTGGCTTCAATCGACTGAAGTTTTTGTAAACTTCGTTTTAGCCCTAATTTTTTACCCTAAACAATTAGTTATTTAAGAAAAGAGTTTCTGTGAAAAGTGCTAGTCCCTAGGGTCAGTCTATGGTTGTCTAAGCTTATCATCCACATCATGCATGCCATGCATTATATTACAAACCAAATCAAAATAAAAATGCATTTACAATTTATATAGTCTTCTTCTTCTTTGCTCGTTCATGGAATGTGCCAGATACATATGATCTTGGTTTTTCTTCTGGCTTCCAAACCCCTTGATCTTATGTGTGTTGAAATTTAGACCTTATCACATACTTAAACACACATAAGATACTGGTGCTTTGTCAACATCAAAACAGAGATCGAACTTAAAAAGTCAACAAGATTGGTACGAACGATTAGGTGGCTTCCTATTAGGAAATGAATTTTCAAGAGGGAAAATGGATAGCACCCTATTCATTAAGTCTAAAGATATTGATATGCTTATTATACATATTTATGTTGATGGCATATCTTTAGTGCTACTAATGAGGATTTATGCAAATAATTCACCAAATGCATGCAAGACGAGTTTGAGATGAACATAATGGGTGAGTTGACATATTTACTTGGTCTTGAGATCAAGCAAGCTAAGACTGGAACATTCATTAATCAATCAAAGTATATAAGATACTTGCTTAATAAATTCGACATAGAAGGTGGAAAGCCATTGGGAACTCTAATGAGCACTTTTATGAGTCTTGATAGAGATGAGAAAGGAATGTCGGTAGATGTGAAATACTACCGAGGCATGATAGAAAGTCTGCTCTATTTGATTGCTAATAGACCTGACATCATGTTCAGTGTCGATATGTGCGCTTGCTTTCAAGTAGATCCTAAAGAATCTCACTAAATAGCTATAAAGAGGATATTGAGATATTTGGTAGGTACTATTGACTTAAGTCTTTGGTATCCTAAAGATACAATATTCGAAATGATAATCTATTCGAATATAGATTATGCTCGGTAAATAGACAGAAAAAGTACCAGTGGTACTTGCCACCTTTTAGGACGTTCTTTGGTGTCTTGGTTCTCCAAGAAACAAAATTTTGTGCAATTCTCTACTACTGAGGCTGAATACGTTGTAGTAGGTAGTTGTTGGGCACAAACTCTATATATGAAACAACAACTTCAAGATTTCAATTTGGAATATTCGTCATTACCAATTAAATGTGATAACACTAGTGCCATAAACATTTCAAAGAATCCTCTATCTTTCACTCCAGGACTAAGCATATTGGTATTCGTCATCATTTACTGAGAGATTATGTGAACAAAGGAGACATAATTCTTGAATTCGTAAATAAGGATGAACAATAGGCTGATATTTTTACAAAACCTCTTTCAAAGGATAGATTCATCTCAACACGACGAGAATTAGGTCTATTGTATAGTAGAGAGGAGAAACACTAAAGTAAATGAGTGGTTGAGTTAAAAGAATATTTGTGTCATTAGCCTAAATGGCAGGTGACTGACTCAGTAGAGTATAGTCGACTGACTCACTACTGACTTATGAAATTCAAGGAAATACACAGGTCAGGCGAATGACTCTTCGAGCACAGTCTATTGATCCGCAGTGGTATATATACTTATTATGCATAAAAACCCTAAATTTTCACATTCCAGTCAACAAACCATATACCTCCACTCTCTCAAACTCTTTGTTTTTCATCTTGAAGTCCAATTTCACAAAGATCCAATCAATTAAACTTTGCGGATCCCCAAGAGTGGGTCAAGTTGCAAATCCCCCGACTTCAAGCAAAGAAGAGTCGCGAGAGCACGAGGAAGAAGAGTTGCACATGGCGACGATGATGAAGACAACGACAACGATGGCGATGACGATCACCTGCGTAGCTGT
Organism: Malania oleifera; assembly: GCF_029873635.1. Classification (NCBI taxonomy): domain Eukaryota; kingdom Viridiplantae; phylum Streptophyta; class Magnoliopsida; order Santalales; family Ximeniaceae; genus Malania; species Malania oleifera. The sequence continues at coordinate 13,936,950 of NC_080420.1, read as the reverse complement.
GCGAGACATGTTTGGGCTATTCGTGGAGGTTGCAATCTTTTTTTTGCACTCTGACTCGAAGGAAAATGGATTACTTAGTGGTCTTCGATTTCGAGCTCGAAAACAGAACTAGAGCTATCCAATCAGATATCAGACGAGAACGATTGGATTGAAGAATAGATAGAGAGAAAGAGAGGGAAATAGGGAGAAGTGTAGGTAGGCTTGTGATCGGCAATCAGCGATCAACAATCGATGATCAACATTTTGTTGATTTTAGGAATTGGCATGTTCGAGGCCAAAGATATTGAAGACCATGATAAGAAGAGGAAGAGGAAGAGGATTATGATGATGGTGAGAGCTGTTTGTGGCTCTGTCGTTGCTGTCGTTGCAATGACCGGGAGCAGGGATTGGGTTAGTGATGAATGGGAGTGTCAGGGCATGTCTCCTTCGCCGCCGTCGTCGTCGTTTGGGCGAGACGACATATAATTGGAACAGAGGTCCTACGACATGCTCTGATACCATTGTCTACCATGACAACATATAGAAGAATTTCGTATCTACAATCTGCTTTAAGGATGAATGGGTATATGTAATAAAGAAATTTATCTATCATTAGTTATGGCTCCATTGTGTCCTATAATTAAGGGATGACTTTCCTAAACTCCCTCCTGTAATCAGCCAACAATTCCCTCCTACAATAAGGCCAACAATCTCGAGTTATTTCCGGTTTTAACTTTTTTTTAAAAATATATATTAAATAATACCTCATTCTGGGAAGTATTTCCTAGAATGACTTTGACGTAATCTCACTACTTCAAGTAGCGAGATTTGCCATGTGTCACTCCAAAAATTATTTTTTTAAAAAATTATTATTTAAGATATTTAAAAAAAAAAATGATAAACTTGTCACCGTGCATGTCTACCCTAGCTGGGTCGGCTCATTCCCGTTGCTTACTTGCTTCACCATTAATTATCTGCTACCAGCTAGTCCTAGCCAGTGGCAGAGGCAGGTGGTAGTTGCTAATGCTACCACAAAAAAGTCCAAATTCCAAGAGATAGGGTTGGAAGGGCAGTGGTATGAAATTTCTGGGTTGCCCTCATTATGATTTGATGTTTTTTGGAGTTCCTATTGTTAGACAAATAATAATTAAAAAAAAATTTATTTTTTTGTACACCACTTCTTTTTTTCGTTCATATGGCTAAAAAGTTTGAGGAGTCACTTTTTTTTTTTTGAACAAAAAAGTAAAAATGCATTGCATGTCTACCCTAATTTTAATTTTTTCTAAAAAATAAAAAATTAGCTAATTTTTAAATATTTTTTTAAACTAAATAAATAATTAAATTATTTTTACATTTAAACTAAATATTTATTTTTTTTAAAGTTTTCATATATATTTATTTTTCCCAATTTGTCCTTTTTAAAAAAAAAAAATTAAACAATACCTTTCTCGGAAAAATAATTGATAATCTATTTAGTTATGGAAAATATTTTTAATATTTATTTCTAGTTTAAAAAAATATTTAAAAAATAACTAATTTTTCATTGTTTAGAAATTTTTTTTAAAATAAATTAACAGTTAGAGTAGACATGCAGTGTATTTTTACTTTTTTGCTCAACAAAAAGAAAAAAGTGACTCATTAAACTTTTTAGCCATATGAACGTAAAAAAGAAGTGGTGTACAAAAAAATATTTTTTTTTTATTATTATTTGTCTAACAATAGGAACTCCAAAAAACATCAAATCATAATGAGGGCAACCTAGTAATTTCATACCATCAAAGCTGCCCTTCCAACCCTACCTCTTGGGATCTGGACTTTTTGTGGCAGCATTAGCAACCGTCACCTGCCTCTGCCACTGGCTAGGACTAGCTGGAAGCAGATAATGAGCCAACCCAGGGTAAACATACACGGCATTTTTTTTTAAAAAAATATCCTAAATAATAATTTTTTAGGAAAATAATTTTTGGAGTGACACGTGGCAAATCTCGCTACTTCAAGTAGCGATATTACGTCAGAATCATTTTGGGAAATACTTTTCAAAATGAGGTATTATTTAATATATTTTTAAAAAAAGAAATTAAAATCGGAAAACACTCCAACAATCTCCAGCCGAATTTTTAATAGGTATGTAGTCAACTCTGAGTCGGTCAATGGTGACGGCCTTGTTTTTTTTACTCCCAAGAGCGAAGGTGGACTATTTCAGTGCTTTGAAAGTTTTTTTATTTTTTTATTTTTCCTCCTCACGAGTGGAGGAAAGTGCATCAAAGCAATAATGCTGGAAATTCTGCCTAATTGGAGTCTATTCTGCTTGGGGAAGAGAAGCAGGAAAAATAAATAAATAAATAAAGAGTTTATATGTGGAAGGAATTTGTCCACTCAAATTTTATTTTTTTCCTGGACTACCAATAAATATACTACGAGAATGGATAAAGGAACAGAGCACTAAGTCCCCGATTCTGAACTATGGCCTCACAGCTCACGAGTATATTGCTGCTTCTCTTCATCTTTTGTCTTTGCTTTACGTTTAGTACTACTACAGACACCTTAAGACCCGCTCAGCTAATCAAAGACACCGACGATGACCATATAATCTCCAGCGGCGGCATCTTCAAACTGGGATTCTTCAGCCCAGCTAATTCCTCCAATCGCTACGTTGGAATCTGGTACAATCAAGTTTCTGAATTAACCGTGGTATGGGTAGCTAACAGAGACACTCCTCTCAAAATTTTTTCCGGGACTTTCACTGTTTCTGAAGATGGCAATCTCGTGGTTTTGGACGGAAGCAGGGGAATTCTTGGTCATCAAATGCGACAAACTCTTCTAATAACTCAACAGCCCAGCTCTTAGATTCTGGAAACCTTGTCCTGCGAGATGTCACCGGCAGAATGACCATATGGGAGAGCTTCCAAGAGTCTTCCAACTACCTCTTGCCTGGCATGCAACTCTGCACCAACAAGAAAACAGGGGAGATCATACGAAGGGCAACAGCATGGAAAAGCCCTTCTGATCCATCGAGAGGAAGTTTCTTTTCTGGTCTCGACCCGTTGAATCTCCAAGTCTGTGTGTGGAAGGGCAGCAGTATGGACTGGCGGACGGGTCCCTGGAACGGTCAAACTTTTACTGGTATACATTTCATTTATTACCAAACAGTTGATAGGTTTTATATTAGAGATGACAAGGAAGGAAATACCTGCTTCGGTTATGATTATCTAAAGCCTAATTCTTTGAGAAACTTCGTCTTGCGTTCTGACGGGGAACTGGTTAAAGTCGAGTGGGATGGACGCAAGAAGGCTTGGGATGTGCTGTGGTCGACTAAGCAAACGGAGTGCGACATGTATGGGAAATGCGGGCCGTCTGGAGTCTGTAATTCGCAGGAGTCTCCACTGTGTAGCTGTTTGGGAGGGTATGAACCAAAGGATAAGGAGGAATGGAGCAGAGGAAACTGGAGCAGGGGGTGTGTGAGGAGGAGGCAACTGCAGTGTGAGAGAATTGACAGCGGCGGCGGTGGAGCTGAAGACGAATCAGATGGGTTTTTGAAAGATGAGATGATGAAAGTGCCGGACTTCGCTGAGCGGTCGCCTATTGCTGAAGATGACTGCGAGAATGAATGCCTCAAGAATTGTTCATGTGCGGCCTACGCTAATAGTAATGGGGTTGGTTGCATGATATGGAGCAAAGGCTTGATCGACATGCAGAAATTGGCAAGCGGTCGGACTACTCTGACGGATTTTTACATTCGTGTCGCATTTTCAGAAATCGGTAACATGTTTTGTTTCCTCTTACGTATCTAATCTTGCCATTTAATTAATCATATGCTTTTGGAATCCTGTTTCCTACATTGCTTTTTTTTTTTTTTGTTGTTTTTTTTTTGTTTATTTATTTTTTGATAAGATAAAAAATTTTATTAAAACGAAGAAAGGAGCTGAACTTACAAACCCAAGCCAAAAGCTTGAGAAATAAAATGGAAAACTACGGACACAATAAAATTTACAACCCAAAGTGTGGAAAGGTAAGCTGAGATCAATTATGTAGGGGAAGAGGAAGAAAGATGGAGGAAAAAAGAGAGAAAATACCCTGCATTTTTGAGACAAATACAATACAAAAATACAACTGACCTGTAAGCGTTATATACAAGAACTAAAATAAAAGAACTTCCTAACTAACTTACTAACTTCATAACTAACTAACTAATCTTGCTAACTTCACATATCAACACTCCCCCTCAAGGTGGAGTGTATATATTTATCACTCTCATCTTGGAATGGAAAAATATAAACTGTGGTGATGTCAAGGCCTTTGTAAAGAAGTTTGCTAATTGATGATTTGAATTCACATGAAGAGTATGTAATATTTCAGCTTAGTTTTTTTCCCTAACCAAATGACAATCAATTTCAATATGTTTTGTTCGCTCACGAAACACTGTTTTGGCTGCTTTATGCAGAGTAGCTTTGCTATCACAGAAAAGGAAAGTTGGTGAGGTGTGATGGATACCGAAGTCTTTAAGCAAAGCAACTAACCAAGTTAATTCACATGTTGTAGGACCAAGAGCCCTGTATTCAGTTTCAGCTGATGAGCTTGATATAGTGTTTTGTTTCTTCGATTTACAAGAAATAAGAGAATCACCCAAGAAAACACAAAACCCCGAAATTAATTTCTTGTTTCAAGACATGTTGCCCAATCTAAATCTGTGAAAGCCTTCAATTGTAAGGATGAAGATGCAGATAAAAATATGCCCTACCTTGGAGTCTCTTTTAAGTACCTCAACACTTGATATGCAACATCCAAATGAAGTTGTGTTGGCTTATCCATAAACTGAGTTAGAATATGAACAGAATATGCCAAGTCTAGCTTGGTAGGAGTAAGGTAAAGCAACCTCCCTATTAACTTTCAATAGGTAGTAGGATCTTCTAATAAACCAAAATTTGTATTGGTAAGGTGCAAGTTAGGATTCATAGGTAGTTTAGCTAGTTTATAGCCAATGAAACCAAAATCAGTTAACACTTCAAGAGCATAGTGCCTTTGGCAAATATAAATGCCTTTAGATGTTCGAGCCATTTCCAATCCGAGGAAGTATTTTAATTCTCCAAAATCTTTAATCTTAAACTTGACATAAAGAACATTCTTGATGCCTTGCATAGCTTGAATATCATTGTTTGCTATTATCACATCATCGACATAAAAAGCAAAGCAATAAATGAACTTGTAGTGACTTTAGTAAACAAAGAGTAGTCACACTTAGATTGTGAAAAACCATGAGTCAAAAGGCAATATGATAACTAGCTTGTCAAACCATTGGCGAGAAGCTTGCTTGACTCCATATAAGAACTTAGTCAATTTACATACTCGTGTCTCCCCCTCACTTCCATAACTTGGAGGAAGTGACATGTATGCCTCATTATCTAAATCTCCATGAAGAAAAGCATTGTTGACATCTAATTGATGTAAATACCATCCTTTCACAATAGCAATAACAAGCAAACAGTGAACACTAGTGAGTTTAGCAATAGGAGAAAAAGTATCAAGAAAATCCAAACCTTCTTGCTAAGTGTACCCCTGTTAGCTTTGGTGCAATCCCAAGAGGGGGGGTGAATTGGTATTTTAAAATTTATTGCGTAGGTTAAACCAGATAAACGGTATTACTTAACCTAGGGTTAGTTTATGTAAATGTAAACCTAATCATTCACAATATAACATACACGTGCAGTAAGTAAATCGCGAAAATGTAAATGAACACGCATGATATGTTATCGAGGTTCGGCCAACAGTGTCTACGTCCCCGCCTCTAACTCACAAGTCAGAGGATTCCACTAATAGCTCACTTAAGGGTGGAGCAGTACCGTTTACAACCAGGTCAAATTAACACAGGGCTGACCTCAACCTTAACCAGGTCAATTAGTGGGGCTGACCTCAACCTACACGCCTTAACAGGACGATGTACCTAACTTTCCTAACCGGGTCTAAACCAATCTGGGACTATTCCAGGGCTAGTCTCCCTCTTCAGGCCCGTGCTTAGAAATACAATAGATTTGAAATACAATCAAATGGTATAGTGACTGTGCTTTCGTGTAAAGCAGATATGTACCCAGTTACGCACAATATAATCAATACACTACCAAAAGATAGGATTTGATAAGCTCGATGTAGTCTAAGTGTTTACTCTCAAATATTTATGCAAATATAACAATCAGTGCGTGAGAGTGTAAATGGTATGATCTTTGTGTCAAAATAATATTTCAGTCACTATGCACACACAAAGATCACAAGCACACTTCAAATATCTCAACAAATAATATTTCTCAATATAAACCACAAGAAATATTCAAAGATGGTTTGCAAAAATATTTATTTGATCTTTGTATTAAGAAGATATTCTCAATCAAAAAAGATAGTAACAAAGATCTTCAGCTTACAAGAAAATATCTCAAAATATTTTTCTCAAGATAAATCACAAGAGATATTTGAAAAACGATTTGTAAAATATTTTTCGCAACCAAAACTCAATATGAATTCTTGAGTATCGCAATGAAAATGCAAAACTTAGAAGCCCAAGGGAGTTTTCCTATGGAAGGCTTATTTATGAAGACCCCAAGGAGACCTTGTAGCTTACTCTCTATGAAGTATAGATCACAAATAAAACAACCAAAAGAGAGTATAAGCTAGGTGAGATAAGCACAAGAATACTCTTACAAGGAGGTATTTGCAATATAAATGAGTAAGAGTAGGAGTTTAAAGCTTGAATATGAAATATGGGCTTTTTGAGATTGAGAGGATTTTGGCTAATTATATTTGCTAATTTCTTCCTAATTATTCCAAATGAGGGGGTATATATAGACTACCCTTAAAATATAACCGTTAAGGACACATATGGGATTATTAGGAACGTTTTATTATATTTTAACCAAGTTAACCCCGTTTAAAAATATTAACCACGGTAAAAATTAAGGGGCAACCCGAGAGGTCCGGTCGACTAGAAAGGTTTCGGTCGACCAAGTCACATATGGTTCGGTCGATCAAGGGAGTTTTGAACTAAATGGTCGGTCAACCATATCGTTAATTCTGAAGCCTTTTTCATGGTTCGGTCGACCAGGACTGAAATGAACTAACTTTTTAGTCGAGCGGATGAGGCGATTTTTCATATGTCCGAGGTTCGGTTGACCAAGCCAATTTGAACAGGCTGGTTCGGTCGATCATACCGCTGGAATTTCTCTCGAGGACCCTTGGTTGACCAGGTTGTTGGAGTATAAAATCTCTCGATCAACCGAAAGGTCAAAATGTTGACTCCTAGGTGGTTCGGTCGACTGAGGTAAAATGAACTGTGATGGCTCGGTCGACCGGGAGGTCAAAATGTTGACTCCAAGGTGGTTCGGTCGACCGGGGTCAAATGAACTGTAAGGGCTTGGTTGACCGGATCGTGGTCAACATGTTGACCCAGACCGGTTTCAGTCGACTAGGAGGAAATGACCTATGTGGGTCGGTCGACCGAAAGTACAAGACTTGTACATTTTCGTCCTTTTTCAAGCATGCAATTACCTAAGTCAAATATTCAAACATATGTATGCATGAGTGAGTGTCCTAAGGGCACTTGAAGTCTAATTTGAAGACACCAAAAAAAGTCCGGTGTCGGTCGACCGGTGTTCCCTAAGGTCCATCTATGGTCTTGAGCTTATCGATCCTACCATGCAGGTAAGACATTAATTATTACAGACCATGTTCTCCTATTTACTATTACAAACCCAAATAAATGATTAAATTACAATACAACATAAATAGGGTCTTCACGTCTTCACTTCATGTGTCGTGTGCGTGCACCATAGGATACGTTCGATCGGTCTTGCACACAAACTCATTAAACCATTAAATACTAGAGTATTTGTCATAATCAAAACAGGGTATGACCCATAGGGTCAACAACCCCTTAGCTACAAGTCGAGCTTTGTATCTTTCAGTGGTACAATCTGACTTATATTTAATTTTGTACACCCATTTGCACCCAATGGGATGCTTATCATGAGGTAAACTAGTGAGAACCCAAGTATGATTTTCTTCAAGAGTAGCTAATTCAACTGACACATCATTACACCAATGAGGATATTGCATAGCTTGAGAAAAAGATTTTAGTATAGGCTTAGTATGTAGAGGAAAAGTTGGAGTAAGAAAGATAACTAGACAAAGGATAAGAAGTACATGCCTTGGGAGACGCTACTGCAAAGGAACCAAGGTCTAAAGCAGAACTTCTGAGATGACAATGATATTACTGCAAGTAATTTAGGGGATGTCTCTATCTAGTGGACCTTCGAAGAGAAGGAACATTATCAATTGTTGTATTAGTATCTAGAGGAGAATGAGGTTGTTGAGTGTGGCTGGACTCTGAGATAAAACTAGAAAATGGAACTAGTAAAACAAAAGAATCCAAAGATACAACAGGTGGTGATGAAGAAGTAGTAGGATTACACTTCTAGGGAAATATGGTTTCATGAAAAACAACATCTCGAGACAAAAAAAATTGTACGAGATTGTAAATCATAGAGTTTATATTCCTTTACACCAAAAGGATAACCAAGAAACAAACACTTGCGTGCTCCGAAACTAAATTTGTTTCTGTGGGTAGAAAGAGTACTAGCAAAACAAAGGCACCCAAATACCTTGAAATGAGAGTAAAAAGGTCTGTTAGAGAAGAGCAATTCATAAGGGGACTTATTTGAAATAAGTGGAGTGGGTAATCTGTTAATAATATAAGCAGCTATTAAGATACAATCACCCCAAAAACATAAATGCATATGAGCTTGAAATCAGATAGCTTGAGCCACGTCTAACAAATGTTTATCTTTTCTTTCCACAATCCCATTTTTCTAAGGAGTTGCATTACAACTCCTTTGATGAATGATATACTTAAGAAGCATAATAATTGGTCATATTGAACTCTAGGCCATTATCACTTCTAATGGTTTTAACTTTATGATTGAATTGTGTTACAACAAGAGCAAAGAAAGAAAGTAACTTTGGTCGAGTTTTAGATTTACGTTTCAACATATAGACCCAAGTTGCCCATAAAAAATCATCCACGATTGTAAGAAAGTATTGAAAGCCTTTTAAGGTGGAAGTAGAAAAAAGGAGCCCATATGTCAGTATGAATGATTTCAAATGGTGTTGTAGTAACAGAAAAGCTTAGAGGAAAAGATAAACGAGCTTGTTTTGCATAATGGCATATATCACAAATGTTTGCACAAGGAGAATTGATAACAGAATCTTGTTTATTAAACAAACATTGTCTAGCATTTGATGGATGACCTAGACTATAATGCCATATGTCTAAGATTTGAGGATTGGAAACAATTGTATCAGGAAAATTAGAAGCAGAAAATACACTAGAAATAGAAACATCAACTACAACAGATGTTGATGGCTTAGATGGTAGTAAGTAATAAAGTTCGTCTTGTTGTTCACCTAGACTAATCGTTCTCCATGCACACAGATCCTGAACAAAGCATGGTTTATTTAAGAAAACAACAACACAATTAGTAGAATGAACAAGCTTACTAACTTATAAAATGTTGAATGAAAAAGATGGAACACATAAAACATTAGTCAAGGTTAAAGTATCATAAATTTTGACTATGCCTATGTGAGTAATATTGACTTTCTGACCATTTGGAAGGGTCACAAAAGTATAATAAATAGGTGAATACAAATGTAATAAAGAAATAGAGTTGACCATATGGCCAATTCTACCAATATCAATGATCCAAGGTGCATTAGAAGAGTTGTTTGCAACTTTGTTGATGAATGAAGAAAAAAGTTGAAAATTAATAGCATTGAAGATATTATGTTAAGGAGAAGGTAATATACCTAACTGGTTAAGAAATGTCTGAGAGTTTTGCTAAGTACCTACTTGACGAGCCATAGTAGGTTTAACTGAAGAATTATGTGAATTAAGCATAGAGAGAAGTTGTTGACACTCCTTTTGAGTAAAAGGTAATGAAGTTCCTTCAGAAATTTCTGCTCCCTGTGCAATGGTATTAGAAAAATTACCATTGACTGAATTAATTCGAGACTTTGTAAACTTGTAACCAGGAGGGTATCCATGAAGTGTATAGCATTTCTCCTTAGTATGCCCCATCATGCCTTAGTGGCTACACAATGGTTTAGGTTTCGAAGAGGTCTTATATCTTGAATTAATTTTCTAAAAATTCTGTTGCTGAGTAGTGGAAACCAGAGTAGCAGAATCACAATTGGTAAATTTGCCATTAAAATGAATACCACGCTATCTTTCTTCCTACAAGATCAAAGAAAATACTCTTTTCATATCAATAAATGGATCTATCAGCAAAATTTGAGATTGAACACTTGCATAAATGTCATTAAGTCCCATCATGAAACACATCACATATTATTGTTGCCCATATTCAAGAACAACCTTTAAGACTTCATAATTACAATTTCTTGAACAACCATAAGGAGTCAAGGGCATGTAATTCATCCCAAAGAGTCTTCAAACGAGTGACGTATGCACTTACAAAGCATCTTGTACCACATTTCCAATTTCCTTCTGAATCTAAAAAATTTTCAGTGCATTATTTTGCAAGAAACGTTGCTGCAAATCACACTACAGTGTTCTTGCAGTATTAATATAAATGCAACTTGCAGTTATAAAATTCTATACATAATTGAGTAAAGATGAGAAGACCATATCATTACACCGTAACCAAGCATTATATGCTGGGTCTAAAACATCAGATGGCAAGGTAAGACTTCCATCAATGAAGCCAAGCTTGTTCTTTGATCGTAGAGAAATTTGCATTGATTGACACCCAGCATGGTACTTATCTTCAGTTAAAGGTTGTGTAACCAGCATAATGATAGGATTATCAACATTATTGAGATGATAAGGACTTGATCAATCATCTACAGGATTGACAAAGGAGATAGAGGAAGAAGACTCCATTAATGATAATCATATTACCTTCTTTCTAGCTTCAAGAAACTCTTAGGACCTTCAATTGAGGAGACTGGCTTCAATCACCAAAATGAGAATTCATTACTCCCTCTTGATTCACCACCTCACATAAAATGGATTGCAAAAGCAGCAATTGATCTCAAAATTGTTTTGATACCATATGGAAAAGTAAGTTGAGATCAATTACGTAAAGGAAGAGGAAAAAAATGGAGAAGAAAAAAAAGGAAAATACTCTCCATTCTTGATACAAATATAATACAAAAATACAACTGAGCTCTATGCTTTATATACAAGAACTAAAATAAAATAACTTCCTAACTAATCTTGCTAACTTCACATATCAACACGAAGCAACACTTCACAATGACACCAACACACTAAAACATCCTACTAAAGAAACATAGACCGAACCACAAATATGACAAGATTAGCCTCTTAAATTAGCTAAAATGCAATGAAACTCTTCCCAATACAAATTTAAAAGAATGGAATAAAAGGAGGCCACATAAACATATACAGAGCACTTCGTCGGATGAGGAGGCACACTTCCTAAAAATCCTTTTATTTATTCCTTTCCAGATTTCCTAGCAAACCACACCTATAATGGTTGCCCTAATATTCTTTGGAAAGCATTTAAGGAAGGTTGAATTTCATAAATGGTAGGCTCGCTAAGGCTTGGGTCCTTAACTACCAAAAATAATATTTATAAAACCTAACTATTCCCAAGTTTAGTAGAAAACGGGGAAGTCGGGTGTCAACCCATAGGGACTGAATCGTGCAGTTGTAAACCTTTTCTCAATCAGTTTATTAATTCATTGTATAAAAAGAAAGATAAAAAAAAAAATGATATTTTGCAATGGGTGAAATCTAACCAAGTACAGGAAAGCAAGTAAAAACTATATTATCCTACTCCTATAAAGCAGTGCTAAGATTATAGGTCAGGTGCTTGACTTCTTGCCTCTGACTACGTTAAACTAGGAATACATAAGAGTACTAACCTAAGCCATCTCAGGTTAAATCGGGAGAGGGTCATTTGAGGGCATAGGGTAGCAAGGGTGCACCAACCGTCTAGAGCACAGTCGGAAACCGGAATATACCCTATCTCAACGATCATGAACACCTCCACATATCCGTAGCCAACTACTTATCCTGATTGGAACAATAGTAGTGATGTTCCTTACTGCAGCCTTTCATCATTCATCAAATCAATAAATCAAAAGCGGTAAAGGAAAACATGTAAAAGCAAGTGGTAAAGAGAAAGCAAGTAAAAGATCACTCCTTTGTATTCAGTACGTCTGTCACCAATGCCAAAAGAAATAAGAGAATGATAATGTAATATACATGGAGATTCCACAAACACTACCGGTTGTCATAAACCATCAGGCACTTCGTGCAAACACCAAAACAAGAATTGAAATCTACTCTACTCTTACTCTTACTTGGCTCTTAATGACATCTAAGGTCTCTCACTAACCTAAGAGAGGCCAAAATGGAACCTAGAGCTCATGTTCGTAGCAATTAATTTTAGGCTCTAGAGTTTATAAAGTTTTTTTTACAGTTTAGGAAAGTGTGCAGCATATCTCACATAGAAGATCATCACTGTCGACCAATTCGCTCCCATGTCTTCCTTGTGCACACCTAGGTTGATTCTCCTGGGAAGGTAGGGATTTGAATCTTTAGCATTGTCGATTCAGTCGCGCCATTGGGTCTTGTTAGTCGAGTTGATGGTCAAAGCTTACAGGATCTCAAACTTCAGGGACTCTCAAGAATTCGACATAGTCGCATCTTACGACTTCTCTGGTTGAGCACATTGTTGAGGCTCTCGGTATTTCTCATTTAAGTCCTGCCTCAATATCTCGACATTGTCACCCTTGAGAGTCACTTGGTCGATGGCTTAGTCGAACCTTGCAGCATTTCTTCCCTAGTCTGAACCTTTGATTCTGCTAGTGAGAACTTCATTGCCCCTTGGGTTGCTAGTCACACCCCTTGGTCAAGCAAAGTCTTCTTTTCCTTTGATGATTTGGAGCTTCAAGAGTTTGACTGAGCATCTGATTTGAGCTTTGTATGTCCCCAAATTCTCCTTGAGCTTCTCATATGCCTAATTCCTTGGTTTTAACCTATTTTTCCTAAAAATACGAACAAACCTTGCATAGCTTTGAACAATGATAACTTTGAGTAATTACATAATAAAACCAGGATAAATAAAGGTAAATGAGGGTCTAAAATCACGCATTTTAGGGGCTCATCACAACCCCCAACTTACACTTTTCTAGTCCTCGAGCAAAGCAAAAGCTAAGAAAACTACCAAATCATATCTACCTCTTCTTTCGTGGGAAACACACTTGCCTTTACCATATTCCACAAGACATTAAACCCCTTGGTTGATCCTAGTGGATGAGTTCTAGTCCCGTTAGGGTTTCCAGAGTGATACCCATAAACACTAGTTTCAATGAACATAAAATGGAAATACACATGCAACAAAGATACACCATTTCGCAAACAAGAATATCACCTAATTACATACGAGCTCATTTCTTCACAAGTATGCTATGCACTCAACTTCGAAGCAAGTTACGCATGCAAGTCTCATCATTATATAGTCATTAAGAACAATATCCTCATATAAAGCCAACCAGCAATTACAATTCAGAGTTAATGTAGCCATATAAATTCAAGTATAAATAGGTGAAATTACAAGGCATATGTAAAGTGTATGACTCATTACACTTAGGACATCCAAAGACACCTATGAAACAGTCGTCTTGACTCAGGCTCATTAGTAAACTCTCAAAAACACTCAAAAAGATGAATTCACTTGTCATATATGAGGAGTGTCATGATCAAACATCCTACATATTGTACGGAACAAATGCTAAATGTATGAAGTGGACTAGTCTGGAAAAGGGTCCAACCTATTTGTGAGGTGTTGGGTCCTTCACCTTAGCATCTTCCACCTAATTGCCATATCCAACAAAAACCACCCTAGATCAACTTATTCAAAGACCAGGCATACATACATTTGAGGCATTAGATAGCTGAAGAATCTTCATTTATGCAAAACATGTTTTGTGTCTCTAGCTTGAGTTTTATTATAGCTGTGTGGATTAGGTATTAATATGGAGTATTTCTTTTTCTTCTTCTGGTCATTCTTCAATTTCTTTATTTGCATAATCGGCTAGGACAATTGTTACACTACTTTTGTTGCCTGCATACCACCAATGAGAATTAAGCTCGAACAGGAATCCATGAAATAAGTTCATCTCTAGGGATGGTTCCATCTTCATATCTTGAGTAAGCTACAAGACCTAAGTTTCTATCTTCCCACTTGATGTCACCTCTAGGCTTGAAAATGCAAGAATAAGACTAGTATGCAAAGAATATCCAGAAAAAGGGAAAGTTGAGCTTCAAAAATTCTGAGTTGACATCAAAACTCAGGAGGATAGAAAATGGCTCAACAATACCTCAACAGGTGTCATAGTCACCACGGGTACTCTCTCAGTACTCTCAAGGACATATAAGTGTTATGAATCACATAAACATGTGTTTTTAGCCTCATAAGATACCATGTAGGTACAAGAGTTTATATAGCTAGGTTAACACGAGTGAACCACTAGTCAACCTATATAGAGTATCAGTCCCTAGATTAGCCATATAAAGGGAAACTAGACATAGATGACCCACTACATTGTCAGCGAGCATAACAGGGTCATGTTAGTGATGGGCCTAAACATGTAACTTCTATGTTATATGAAAGTATGTAAAAGGTATAAATTAGTGTTAATCATGGCATGTTCCAAGTATTCACTAAAAAAATTTAAATTTTTTTTCAATTTGTGCTAAAAGATGTCGTGCAGTGTTTCCTACCCCCTACCCTCAACTTAGAACTTTAGTGTTTGCACTGAAGTGTAGAAATAGAGAACCTGGGAGTCAAGGAAAAAGAAACACACCACAGGGTGCAATGACGATCAAAAGGTGTACTTGCATCAACACATATAATTCAAGAAACATGCATGCAAGACCACACTATAGCACAAAGACCAGTAGACCAAAAACACCATGTCATTTCATTACTGTTTGATTGGTGTTACAATGTAGAAGAAATCAAGAACATGGTGGATAGATAGAAAAAAACAAAGTGTGCCACAGAGGCACAATGGACGAAGTAGCTAGTGGGTTTTCCTAGCTACCCTCAGCTTCTAATTCTGAGTCCGAGATAGGGAGAGGATTTGCTAAAGAGCTACCGGGGCGGTCATAAGTTGATATAGCAGTAATGATCTTTTGGAGTGCTTCCACTAATGCTTCCCAGATTATTGGGCCTAATGTTGTAGGTGGCACACTGGCAGGTATTGGTAGGTTCGCCTGAGGCACCTTCGGAGTTTGTAGTCGTGCCCTTTGCTCTCTCCTCTGGTGTCGGCGCTATCAATAGGTTGTCCGAGAGGATTGGCCAGGCTCCGCTTTCATCTTTCTTGAGTGCAGCTGCATGGGTGATGACTGAAGGTGACTAAGAAGAACAGTGCCAGAGGGAGTTAAGGAGCGAAGCCTGACTCACTCGAAAAATGAGTAACTCGGAAGCTATCCCAAGTATAGGAGTTAAGTCATGTAATAATTAGCCCAATGGCAAGATCATCTCCTCAAAGAATGCAGTTTAATTCCAAACTTAGCGTTATTCCAAAAGAAAATAAGAAAAGAAAAGTTTATTGAACATAGTTCAGATTTGGTTTCCTGAAATTTTTGATATTTTGCAATGAAATTTAAACCCTAACTAAAAATTAAACACGCGCAAAATAATTGTTTAAACACTAGATTTAAATACGAGAATAATGAAATAGGTAAACCTTGCAATCATCCAATTGAATAAAAATATTAACTTTAAACGTAAACCCAAGCAAGAATACACTTTAAATAAAAACACCAACTTTAATAATAAAACACCCAATAAAATAATTAAATCTCTATAAAAACTTTAAATAAGAAGAAAAATTGAAATTAACAATAATAATGCTCAAACAAGAATTTAAATGCAAGAGAGAAAGAGAGAGAGAGAGAGAGAAATTTAAACATAAATTTATCTTGTAAAAATAAAATTCTTAAATTAAACAAATTATTTTTAAACAAAAATTAATCCAAAGTTTGAATGAATTAAAAATTTAACAATAAAATTAATTTTAAAAAAATTGAGTTCAAAGAAAGAGTGAGATGAGAGAGTAAGGGAGAAGAGAGAGAGAGAGAGAGATATGGCAGGGCGTGGAGTTGTTGCTCCTCTGCGCATAGCTGTTGCCCCCCTCCTGCCCGTAGCCTCTTGCAAGAACCCCAAATCAAAAAAACTCAAAAAGCCTAAAAAAAAAAAACGCTACCTAAACTACTCTGCTCTCCTTTTTTTACCCCACAACCTTCTATATATATATATATATATATATATATATATATATATATATATATATTGTTGCTTTTTTTTCCCTCTCCCAGCGCACGTTCCAAGCTTGCTGCATGTGGCCCTCACGTGGTCACATCAAGCTATTTTTTTTTTCCCTTCGTTTTGTTAACACATAGTCGGTTTTGCACTTCAAGCCCGATTTTGACCTTCCTATAGCCCGTATCTCTCAAAGCTCAAAATATGAAAGTTGTAGAGCTCTTTCTCAGCTCTCTCCAAAAGTTTGAATCGTCTCGATCGGAGCTCGGACGAGAATGTTATGCCTAGATTATGGAGTACCGTCGGTTTTTAGCTTCCAATAATTGCCTTGCGATAAAAAATATTAAAAAAATCATAAATTACTCAATAAAATAAAAATATTATAAATAAAACACAATGTAAAAATATTGAGAGTAATTAAGAATTTAATTAAAAATATAATTCTTAATGCATGAATTTAAATGCCTAGTCACGCAATTTAGGCGCGTAATCACACCCCCTAAATAAAGTTTTGCTAGTCCCTAGAGAAAAAAAAAAAAAACTAAGAAAACTACAAAATCCTAACTACCTCCTCTTTTGCAGGAAACACGGTTGCATTTACCGAATGCAACAAAGCTTTAAATCTCTAGGTCGATCCTAGTGGACGAGTTGTAGTCTCGTGAGGGTTTCCAAGGCAACACCCACAAACACCAATTCCAAGGAATATTAAATAAATGTATATGCAACACAAATATACCATTTCACATACATGAATATCACCAAATTACACACAAGATCATACACAATTCACGCAATTTCGAAGCAAGTCATTCATGCAAGTTTCATCATTATATAGCCGTTAAGAACATTATACTCACATAAAGTTAACTAGCAATTACAATTCAGAGTCAATGTAGCCATATAAATTCGAGTATAAATAGGCGAAATCTCGAGGTATGTGTAATGTGTATGACTCATTACACCTAGAATACCAGTGGACACCTACAGAATAGTCGTTTTGACTCAGCCTAACAAGTATACCCTAAAAAATACTAAAAAATAATGGATTTGCTCGTCATATGTGAGGAGCAGTGTCAATATCAAACATACCACATATTGCAAGGAACAAAGGCTAAATGTATGGAGTGGACTAGTTTGAAAAGGATCCAGCCGATTTATGAAGTGTCGAGTCCTTCACCCTAGCTTCTTCTCACCTACTAGCCATATCCAACATAGACCACCCTAGATCATCTTATTCACAAACCAATCGTGAATACATCTGAGACATTAAGCGGTTGAAGAGTATTCATATGTGGAGAACATGTGTCGTGTCCCTGAATTTTTGTGGTATTTATGAGGAGCATGTATTAACCTTTCATTTCATGTGCATTTCTATTTTTCTTATTCTTTCTTCTGCTCATTCTTCGATTTATATCTTTTCATTGTCAATTAGGACAATCATTACACTTCTTTTGTTGTCTTCATACCATCCATGTGAATTAAGCTCGAATAGTAATCCATGAAATAAGTCTATTTTTAGGGGTTGCTCGGCTTTCACATCTTGAGTAGGCTGCAAGACCTAGGTTTTTATCTCCCTACTAGATGTCACCTCTTAGCTAGTAAGTCAAAAACAAATACTAGTATACAAAAAGTATCTAGAAAAGAAGGGAAAGTTAAGTTTCATGAACTCTAATCTAACGTCAAAAACTCAAAAGAACAATAAATGGCTCAACAATACCTCACAAGGTATCATAGTCACCATGGGCGCTCTCTCGATGCTCACAAGAAACCCTAAGTTCTACAAGTCACGTGAACGTGTATTTTTAGTCTCATGAGATACCATGTAAATACAAGAGTTTATATAGCCAAATTAAGATGAATGAATTGCCAGTCAACCCACATAGAGTTACAATTCTTAGATTAGCTATATAAAGGGAAACTACACATAAAGAACTTGAGTATGTAACTCTTAGGTTGTATGCAAGTATGTAAAGGGTATAAGTCAGTGTTAATCATGGCTTAATCATCCATATTCAAAATGTTTTTTTTTTCAATGTATTTTCTCACCCCCCCCCCCCACCTAACTAGAAAGCATAGGGGAAGTAGAGCGTACCTGGGTGGAGAAGTAAGGGAAAAGAAAAACTGAAACTAAGGAAAATGTACCTGAAGATTAACTAGAAATAAAACAAGGTATAACAAAATGAAAAGAAAGGAAAAAAAAAAAATATCACAGTTTGTCTGGCAGAGGCTCTAGAGGAATTTCATCTGGTGGGTGCAAGTTTATAAATTGAACTGGCAAGTCTCCAAATTTGAGTCGCCACAATGAATCAGTCTTGTTACCTGCAAAAAGTTAGCCTAAAATAAATCAATACGTTCTAAGGTACTAGACAAAACATGTGCAGACTGTCTTCCTTGTTTTAACAAGAATGGATCTTTATTCAGTATATTTTCTAGGAATTTCACTTCTTTAAGAACCCGTCTTTAAGACAAAGTTGTCAGAATAGTTACCTTTGGTTCTTTAGAACCGTCAACATTAAAAATTTTACCTCATTCCTTGAAAGTTAAATTCTCACCAGTCTGCTCACCCTCTTTATCAGGGTGTACCCATCACCGTACCACTGCGGGGATCTACTTCAGCATTGCACTCCATGACATTTAATCTAGTAGGGAATGATTGTTCTATGGCTATCAATCTCTAAGGGTAAGGTACCATAGGTTGGTACTCCTTACTGGTCTTGGTATCCACGTTAACTAACTTCTTCAATTCTGGGCGCTTCCTCTGATTTTTATTTGACCTCATCTATCTCAGTTGTAACTTCGGGTGTCAGGACAACTGTTGGTCTATCAACGAGTATCTTAGGACGGGGAACTTTTTTTCCACTTCTCGCAGTAATAACGGCCTCCACTGTCTCAAGAGAAATATTATGTATTTGTTACTGTTGGTGCTGGTATTCTTGAGGATTAGGCTGAGGTTCTATTAGAAATTCCCCTTTTTCTAAGATATTCAACTGCATGCTCATCTCATTAATGGTGTCCCGCAATTCATTTATGGCTTGAGTGTACTGATTATTAGTTGTGACTTGAATTTGCATGAACTATTGAAAGACATCCTCAAGAGACTTCTCCGGTGGAGCAATTGCTGCATTATATTGAAATCCTGAAGGTGCATAGCTCTGGGAGATCTGTTGTGGCTGATATTGATGCTGAAAGGAAGGTTGATTCCGAAGTTGCTCTGTACTATTCTCCTTTTCCATCTCCATAGCCTCCACTCTTCTGGTGAGTTTAGCCAGACGTGCTTCAACATAAAAATCATCTTTCAGTTCATGCCACTCTCCATTATGTACTGCTCTCAATGGTTGAGCTGCAATTGGTCTTTTGTCAACCCTAGTGTTCCATTGCTGAGCATAGTCAGCTAAATGATCCAGAAAATCTAATGCCTCATCAGGCTCTTTGTCGAAGAAATATCCTGAACACGTAGTATGAACGAACTGTTTCGATTCAAGAGTCAACGCAGTGTTGAAATAGTTGACCATATGCCATAATTCAAATCCATGGTGAGGACACATGTTATCCATATCTCTAAATCTCTCCCAGCTTTTATGAAATGTCTCATCAACTCCTTGCATGAATCAATTGATCTATTCCTCCAAAAATTGAGTTCTCTGTAAGGGGAAAAATTTATGCAGAAATTCGTTTTGCATATCGACCTAACTAGAGATAGAATTTCCTGAATAGTAGTAGCCCCATCAATGAATGTAACACATGCAAGCACAAAATCAATTAAATGGTGATATGGATTTTCACACTCCATCCCAAAAAATTGAGGTATCACAGATATCATTTTAAACTTAATATTAAAGTTTGGTGCATTCTCATGCAATATGATACAAAATTGGTTGTGTGGTTCGTGTGGGCTGCCAAAAATCCGTAAGCGTGTGTGGTGCAGGTGCAGCCATATTTTCTTCAAAACTCAAATTTTTTATTTTTTTTCATTTTTTTATTTTTCTTTTTCATAAGAAAAATTAAAATAACGGGATAAACACTAGTTTGAAACTAAAACTGACATTCCCCGACAACAGCGCCAAAAACTTGACTCACTCGAGAAATGAGCAGCTCAAAAGCTATCCCAAGTATAAGAGTTTAGTTGTGTAATAATTAGCCCAAGGGTCAAATCGTCTTCTTAGGGAATGCAGTTTAATTCCAAACTTAGTGTAATTCCAAAAGAAAATAAGAAAAGAAAAGTTTACTGAACATGGTTCAGATTCGATTTCTTGGGATTTTTGAGATTTTGCAATGAAATTTAAATCCTAACTAAAAATTAAACATGTGCAAAATGACTATTTAAATACTAGATTTAAATACCCAAATAATGAAATAGGTAAACCTTGCAATCATCCAACTGAATAAAAATATTAACTTTAAACGTAAACCCAATTAAGAATACATTCTAAAAAAAATACTAACTTTAATAATAAAAACACCCAAGAAAATAATTAAATCCCTATAAAAACTTTAAAAAGAAGAAAAATTGAAATTGACAATAATAATGCTTAAATAAGAATTTAAATGCAAAAGAGAGAGAGAAAGAGATTTAAACAAAACTTTATCTAGTTAAAAGAAAATTTTTAAATTAAACCAATTATTTAAAAAAAAAAATTAATCCAAACTTTCAATGAATTAAAAACTTAACAATAACATTAATTTTAACAAAATTGAGTTCAAAGAAAGAGAGAGATGAGAGAGTAAGGGAGAAGAGAGAGAGAGAGAGAGAGAGAGAGAGAGAGAGAGATAGATACAGCTAGCTGTGGAGTTTCTGCTCCTCTGCGCACAGCTGCTGCCCCCCTCCTGCCCATAGCCTCTCGCAAGAACGCCAAAACAGAAGACTCCAAAAGCCTAAAAAAAACCCTACCTAAGCTATTCTACTCTTTCCCCCCCCCCCCCCCAATTACCTTCTATATATATATATATGTTGTATAGTGCTGCCCTTTCTCCCTCTCCCACATGTTCCCAGCTTGCTGCATGTGGCCCTCACGTGGTCACATCAAGCTTTTTTTTTTTTTTTCTCCCTTCCTTTTATTAACACGTAGTCGTTTCTTGCATTTTAAGCCTGATTTTTTCCTTCTTAAAGACAATATCTCTCAAAGTTCAAAACACAAAAGTTGTAGAACTCTTTCTCATCTTTCCCTAGAATTTTGAATCGTCTCGATCGGAGCTCTGACAAGAATGTTACGCCCAAATTATAGAGTACCGTTAGTTTTTAGCTTCCAATAATTAGTTTGCGATATAAAAATACAAAAAATTCATATATTACTCAATAAAACCAAAATATTATAAATAGAACACAATGTTAAAATATTGAGAGTAATTAGGCATTTAATTAAAAATATAATTTTTAATGCATGAATTTAAATGTCTAATTATGCAATTTAGGCACGTAATTAAAGCCCTAAATTAGCAAGGAGAGATCTGATCACGAGGGCAGATGATGGAGCTATTTATGATAGCCTAGATGGTTGTCAGAGGCTCAAAGATGGGACTCAAGGGTTAGAAGAAGAGAGATGAAGTTCGACTGAGAGGCAATGATGGTAGGAGTCGAAGCGTCAAGTGTGAAACCAAAATTAAAATGAATTTTGACCTTGCCGATCAAGTCGCGTCCAATCGCAGTGCTGGTCGCGGACATGGTCAAATCTCTTAGTATTTTCAATTATCAAGATAGGCCTGGGCTAGACTTGGTTGCCTTAGTGTGGGATGATTGCCCCTCTAAACGCACCCCCAACTTAAACCTTACTTACCCTAAAGACTCTAAGTTAATTTAATCGACTATTTACAACCTATGGACTCAAAAAGAAAATAAAAATTTTAAGGTTGCCTCGGAGAAACGCAAAGTTTACTGTCTTCATCCAAACGCTCTTAAGCTCATCTCGAACGCATCCCAGTTTGAAGTTAAAAATTGGCCTCCCCCTTTTCCTGATTACATTTGGTATTGTATACCCCCCCCCCCCCCGGCGCGCCCCCCCAAATTTTTCTCTGAACAAGAGACCAAACCATGACTTGCAACAGGTTGCTTGTAAAGGTATTCTACTTCAATGGTGAAGGGGTGCTCAGACTGAAGTGCACTATCCCAATGATCCCTCCACAAAATTAAGGGAGCCACTTCCCCCACAATTTTATCAAGAAAGTCCTCGTCCACAACTTTGACGATTTTAAATGGATGTTAGGAAGTATTAAATATATTCAGCCTAAGCTACCTATGGCCCAAGAAGATATCTATAATCCTTGCCTTGCATTGAATGTAGGCGTTACCCATGGCTAAGAATGGTAATCCTAAAAGGACAAGGATTGGATTCGTGGAAGGTTTCATATCGAAGATAATGAAATCTACCGGGTAATGGAACTCTTCAACCTTGACTATTAGATCCTTTACCACACCTCGAGATTTCTTTAGAGATCGATCAACAAGACATAATGTGACTAGAGTGGGCTGCAGCTTCCCGAGGTTGAGTTTTTGGTAGGCTGAGTACGGTACGATGTTCATGCTTGCCTTAAATCTAAGAGAGCCCCATCAATAACGTGATCACGAATTATATATAAAATAGTGGGTGAACCGAGGTTTTTTTAGCTTAGGGACGAGGTGCCCTAATATCATTGAGCTCATATGCTTAGCCTACTTAACCAATCCATCCATGTGCACCCTTGACTCTTGCTTCTGTGTTGATAATTTCTCAAGTAACTCTTTGAATGCAGGCGATTGCTAGGTGCCATCTAGGAGAGTCTTGTCAACCCTTACCTGCTTAAACATGTCTCAGATGGACTCAGTTTAGGCCTCTTTCCTAAATATGGAAGGTGTAAGAGGGGCTGCAAGATGTGCTACTGGAGGGACATGAATTGCCTTATGAGGGGTGAAATCAGTTTTGGTCCTTCCAGTGGTAGGTGTGGGGTGAAGGGGCTTATGTTCTAAGCTAGAGGAAGATAAGGTGCAAGAATCAACATTGGGTACTACCCTATTTTCTTCCGCATTCTCTCCCTCACTGAATTTCTCCTCGGTTTCATTATCTATCATCCTACCACTTTGGAGAGTGGTCATTGCTTGGGCTTGCACAGGGTATGATGAGGTACCAGCATCCGGTTCCCATTCCACCCTATATTGTCCCTTTGGGTTCACTATAGGCTGACTTGGCGATTTTCCTTCATCTCTTCGACATAAAGAATTAGCTAGTTACCCTACGGTGGCTTCTATCTTTGCGATGGATTGGGAGTGGGAATGAAGAAGTTGCCGATCTATTTGACGATCAGCTTCAATGCTTTTAAGAGCTTTCAACACTGTCTCCTAAGATGTGTCATACTTAGGCTGAGAGGGAGACGACTGCTGAAAGGTTGAAGATCTAGGGGCTGAATCAGGATGATTTTGAAAATTTTGGTATGGATGAGGAGGTGGAGAATTAGAGGCTTTTAGAGGTCTATGGGATTGGAAACCTGGAATTTGCGGCCTCTAGGAGAAGTTGGGATGTTAGTTTCCACGTAGGGTTGTAAGCATTAGAATAGGGGTCATTTGACAACCTATCATACCAATTATGGGTGGTTTTCACTTCCTTGTACACAAGCTTAGGTTGGGAAGATGCATGTGGGCAATTATAACATATATGGGAAGGATAAAAGCAGATTGCACAAACCTCTGCACACAACATTGTATACAATTGCGGTCCTAAGGACAAACATTGATCTAACTTTTTGGATATGGAGTGTAGAGCAGGGCCTAGGTCATGGTTTGCTGCTAACTTGTAAACTCCCTTAGGTTTAGAAGTGGATGGGTTGGGGGGTCTACGAGTAGCAACCATATGTTGCTGAGAATTCTTAGCTAGATTCTTAAAGAGAACCCATCCCTCATTCTTGTGCTTTGTGAGGAAAGTACCTCCGCATAAGACATCAACCATGGACATATCTCTCTC
This sequence comes from Malania oleifera, assembly GCF_029873635.1. Taxonomy (NCBI): domain Eukaryota; kingdom Viridiplantae; phylum Streptophyta; class Magnoliopsida; order Santalales; family Ximeniaceae; genus Malania; species Malania oleifera. The sequence goes on along the minus strand of NC_080420.1, from coordinate 13,912,682 downwards.
ATCTAATCCTTCATAAAAGGTTTGTACTAATTGCCACTTGGGGGCCTGATGATGTGGACATTTACAAAGTAGGTCTCTGAAACGCTCCCAGGTCTAAAAAAAAAAGTTCCCCATCCGTTTGTATGAAACTTGTGATTGCACTTCGCAGTTGGTTAGTCTTCTCAATTGGAAAGTATTTTTTTAAGAATTCATTCTACATGGTAGCCCAATTAGTCACTGAGTTCGGCTCTAAGGACGTCAGCCAATATTTGGCCATATCCTTCAGAAAGAATGGAAAAAGCCTATGGCCAAGGGCGTCATCACTAAAATTAGGCATACGGATGGTGGAGCAGGTCTTCAAGAACGCATCTAGATGCTGATAAGGATTTTTAGTGGAGTTCCCATTAAAGGTGGGCAGCATCAAGATGATCGAAGTCTTAATCTCGAATCGTTCCACCTGAACATTCTGGAACTAGATGCAAGAGGGCAAGGTGTATGCATTAGGCACAAAGTAGTCCCTAAGAGACCAAAGGGGTTGCTCTCCGCCCACAGATAGGCAGGGAGCTCAGGGTTCCAGGATTTGTTCAGCACAAACCGGTGGGTTATTTTCAACCATGGCTTTCAGTTCGGACGACTCAGCTTTTTGTGGATTAGAGATAGGTTTCCTAAAGGACCTACAAGATTTTTCAATCTTAGGATCTGTGGGAACTATCTTAGCTTCCAAGGAATGCAGGCCAAACATACACACTTTAAGCACAGAGATTCAAACTTCAATATGTAACCAAGAAAATATAAAAGCAAAAATATCCTAAAAGAGAAATTGGCTAACAAATGTACCCTAGTCCTCGGTAACGATACCAAAATTTGGTAGGCTCTCCAAGGCTTGGTTCCTTAACTACCAAAAATAATATTTATAAAACCTAACTATTCCACATGGACTAAACCGTGTAGTTGTAAACCTTTTCTCAATCAGTTTATTAATGCCTTGTATAAAAAGAAAGATAAAAAAAAATGATATTTTGCAATGGGTGAAATTTAACCAACTACAGAAAAGCAAGTAAAACTATATTACCCTACTCCTATAAAGCAATGTTGAGATTACGAATCAGGTGCTGGACTTCTTGCCTCTGACTGCATTCAACCAAGAATACATAAAAGTACTAACTTGAGTCATCTCAAGACAAAGCAGGAGAGGGTCTTTCGAGGGCACAGGGTAGCAAGGGTGCACCAATCGTCCAGAGCAAGGTCAGGAACCAGAGTATACCTTGTCTTAACGATCACAAACCCCTCCGCGTATCCGTAGCCAACTACTTATCCTGACTGAAACAATAGTAGTGCTATTCCTTACTGTAGCCTTTCATCATTCATCAAAGCAATAAATCAAAGGTCGTAAAGTAAAGCATGTACAAGAAAGTGGTGAAGAGAAAGCAAGTAAAAGACCAATCCTTTGTATTCAATATGTCTGTCACCAATGCCAGTAGGAACAAGAGAATGATAATGTAATATACACGGAGATTACACAAACGTTGCAGGTTGCCATAGGCTGTCAGACACTTCGTGCAAACACCGAAACAAGAATTGAAATTTTTTCTACTCCTACTCTAATTTGGCTTTCAATGACGTCTTAGGTCTCTCACTAACATAAGAGAGGCAAAAGGGAACCCATATCTCATGTTCATAGCAATTAATTACAGGCTCTAGAGTTTATAAAGATTGTTTCTTAGTTTAGGAAAGTGTGCAGCATATCTTGCATAGAAGATCGTCAATGTCGACCTATTTGCTCCTGTGTCTTCCTTGTGCGTGTATGGGTTGATTCTCCTAGGAAAGAAGGGACTTGAATCTTCAACATTGTCAACTCACTCATGCCATGAGGTCTAGTTAGTCTAGTTGATGGTCAAGGCTTGCAGGATCTCAAACTTTAGGGATTCTCAGGAATTCGACATAGTAGCATCTCATGGCTTCTCTGGTCGAGCACATTGTCAAGGTTCTTGGTATTTCTCATCTGAGTCCTGCCTCAGTATCTCGACGTAGTCACCCTTACGAGTAACTTGGCCAAGGGCTTAGTCAATCCTTGTAGCATTTCTTCCTCAGTTTGAACCTTGGATTCTGCTAGTGAGGAATTGGTCGCTTCTTGGGTTGCTAGTCGCACCCCTTGGTCGAGCAAAGTCTTCTTTTCCTTTGATGATCTGGAGCTTCAAGAGTTTGGTTGAGCATTTGATTTGAGCTTTTCTTGTCCCCAGATTCTCCTTTAGCATCTTGTATGCCTAATTCCTTGGTTTTAACCTGTTTTCCCAAAAGGATAAGCAAACCTTGCATAGCTCTAAACAATGATAACTCTGAGTAATTACATAATAAAACTAGGATAAAAAAAGGTAAATAAGGGTCTAAAATCATGAATTTTAGGGACTCTTCAATAAATCATAGAACAACACAAATCAAACGGCATGACAAAATTCAGTTGTAGCAAATGTGGAAAGGAAGCCTATATAATAATACTCGGAAAGTAAGGCACCCTAGGACGCAATTTCTAAGCCATTATGGACCCCAAAATTTTATCATGGAATGTGAGGGGGCTTAACTGTCAGGAAAAACAAAGTAGAATCAAGTACATGATGGATTTTTGGAAATCGGATATTATTTGTTTATAAGAAACGAAGTTAGATTCCATTGAAAGCGGAATTATGAAATCTTTTTGGAAAATTAACAATGTTGAATGGGTGACTCTGTACACAAGGGGTGTTTCAAGATGCATTTTAGTTGCATGGAAATAAAATATTTTTGAACAATAATATTGCTTAAGGCAATTTCTCTATCAATGACTTTCCATAATAACTTTACAGGTGAAGATTGGATCCTATTAATTGTGTACGGTCCGCATAGTCGCCAGGAAAAATCGTTATTATGGTCAGAGCTTTCTCAGATAAAAAATATTTCCTCCCTTCGTTGGTGCATTTATGGTGATTTTAATGAAATCAAGTTACCCAATGAGAGAACGGGATGTGATCGTATTTTGAGGTTCATGTGTGAATTCTTGGACTTTATTTGAAAATGGGATTTGGTTGATCTCCTGCTCAACGGGGTTGCTGCGTTTATTGGGTAAAATAATCACATCATCCCCATTCTCTCAAGATTGGACATGTTTCTTCTCTCGCCGCAATGATTGGGTTTGTTCCCTCAGGTCAGCCAAAAAGCTCTTAGTCGTTGTATTTTGGATCATAATCCCGTTTTACAAGACTATGGCGACATTAATTAGGGGAAAAGTCCCTTTCAGATTTGACAACTGTTGGTTCTTAATTGATGACTTCAAAGAAAAAATTGAAATTTGGTTGAATTCGGCGTCATTTCAAGGGTTAGCTTGTTTTGTTTTGGCAAAGAAGCTTAAGTACATCAAAGATCATTTGAAGATGTGGAGTACTCAAGGAAGGAAAAACTGATTAAAGATTTGGATGGTTGGAATAAAAAATCAGATTAAGGTATTCTTAAGATGCATGAAAAGGCACTCATGGAAGAAGCAAATAGGAATCTTCTTCAAATGTTGGATAGGGAGGAAGTTTTGTGGAGAATCAAATCAAGGGAGTTATGGCTCAAGGTGGGAGATAAGAACACCAATTTTTTTTTTCACAAAATGGCCTCAATGCACAAGAAAAAACAATTTCGTTTCAAGAATTATTATTAAGAATAAAGTCTGTGAGAAACTTGATGAGATCAATGGTGAAGCCATTAACTCTTTACAAGATCTTCTTATATAACCATTTGCTTGCAGGCCTTGTTTCTTAGGGAAAATGCAATTTCATTCCCTTCCCATGTTAGGAATGAACTGAAATGTCCTTTCTTGAAAGAAGAAAGTTGGAAAGTAGTATCTTGTTTCTATGAAAAACAAAAGGAAAAAAAATATACATGGATTGAATAGTTTTTTTTTTTTTCTATAGATATGTGGGATAAAAAATAAACATAGGCACTAGATAATGTAAACATGTAATGAATTTTGATTTGGGAGGATTTAAAATAATTTTTATACATAATTCACACATTAAAATCTAAAATCTAAATTCCATGCTCCTATATATATGCAAAATAAGATTTAGAAATCCAGTTTATAATGAAATAGAAAATTGGAAAACAAGGTGATATTTTTTGTAATTATTTTAAAAATTAGAAATGAAAAATAAAATTATCTGTTGTTAATCATTAATTATTTCATACAAATGTCTTAGCTAACTTTTCATAGTTTTTTTTTTGAAAAATAATTTAAAAATGAAAATTATTTTCCAAAACTTGACAGACCCCAAGAATGATCCACGGACCTGCATTTTTATTCTTTAACAATGAGTGCTTTTCAATCAACCACGTTCTTTCTTAAGAATATCGAGCTGATAGCTTAGCTCAGTAGCCATAAAAGTTGTTTGCTTGGTTGTAATTAAGACTTCTTTTGTCCCTATATTGACCCATTACTTCTATTAATTAACTATTAGTGCTTGTGATTTCCTTCTTGAAATATTATATATAGATACTTCTCCATTCAAGAAGGACATGGATATCTTTATTCATCTTCGATTCAAGCATATCATACTGAATCAACTCAAATTAGTCCTTGGTCACAATTGTTGTTGACAAGGATTGGGTATGGGTGATGACAAAAAAATTGCAGTAGTGATAATGGGGTGACAATAGCAACATTGAGGATTATCGAACTTAAAGTTGTTAGTTAGGGATTTAAGGAGTTCTCATGTTCAATAGAAACACAAAGATGGAAGATAGAAGATCCATTTTTTTACTATTGGAGATGTGTAGTCAGTAGCTATTGTAACTATTGCAGATGAGACTTTGAGATGATGTTGATCTTAATGTGGCTTAAGGTTGAAGTGAAAGGAGATCTCAGTGCAATTTCAGAGTTATTGAAAATCTACTATCTAGGAAATGTGGATCGCGGTTGTAGATGTAACTACAATGGCTAGAGTCAACTATGGTTGATTAGACTCGATTAATGCTTGTTTGATGGTTAGGCTGACAATGATGGGTAGTTGTCTAATGGTGTGACTCGCATTAGTGGATGGTGATTTGATGATGGTAACAAGAGAGTACTTGGGATGAGGCTTTTGATATCAAATTAATGTGAGATCGATTGGTACAAGAATGGTAAGGAGGGAGAGTTGAAAAAGTAAATAAAAATGAAGAAAAAACTAATCAATAAGGCTAAATGCTAAAATTTCCAATCTATCCCTTATAGTCACCCATTAAGTCTTTATATAGCCTTTCTCTTTATACTAAATGTTGATGTGTCTTGGAGGAGGAACTGAACTAATATGGATCACAATCGAGTGAGTGATAAAAAATTTAAGGGAGACAGATTATGTAGGTTCTACCCAATCGCTGCCAATCTTTCATTTCCCTAGTTATGCTTAATACACCTAAATTTCGACTAGTTTTTGGTCTCTAAGCTTCTACATCCAAGAACAATCAGTCCTTTTCATTATAATGAAAGTAATGTTCTTGATTAGCCTATGCTTACCCATAAAAGGACTCTTGATTCTTCCATGTTTATTTAGGCGTTTAAATATTGAACAACCCCATCATTGGACAGATTGCTCTCATCTCAACAATATTGAAAGGACGCCATTGCTCCACTTTCTAGTTGATGAATTGATTAAAAATTTCCAATTGCAAATTACAAAAAAAAAAGAATAATCATTCAAAACATAAAGAAATAGCATAGAAGATATATATCAAAAAGAAACTGTGTATCATGCAAAAGCACCAAAAATTGTCTAATACAGTCATCAAGATAATTCAAAATGATTGAACAAGACAAAATGTCCCCTTAGTATATGAATGTGGCCCAAAATATCCCCATTTATAGCTCTCCATCAATTGAGTGATTCCCACACATACAAAGACGATAATATTATGTTGAACTAGTTTTAAATAATTTTGGATTTTTTCTAAAATTACATCATAATAGCAAGAATATATATATATATATATATATATATAGAGAGAGAGAGAGAGAGAGAGAGAGAGAGAGAGAGAGAGAGAGAGAGAGAGAGAGAGAGAGAGAGAGAGAGAGAGAGAGAGAGAGAGATTTTTCTTTACAATAATAATAGAATCAATCTAAGTAAAGCAACAACCTAATGATCAGAATAATAACTAGACATACTAATACAAGCATAAGTGCAGACAACCATTCACACTCAAGCATGTAAATATGCATCTTTATGCAAATACACCCACTACACACACATGACAGTAAAAAAGAAAAATTCACATATGGTTAACATATATCAATGCAAGTACACAATATACATATAGGAGGAAAACTATTTTGCATGCAAAGATATGCATCCATGAATCTATGTTCACCTAATCACAAAATATGTGTGCTTGTACATTTACATTCATGTACATATGCATTCTAATATATACTTATTTGCACTCAATATCATGCGAAAACGTGCATAGATGCGCCATGTATACCAACACATTCACATGCGCACATATGCACGCATATACATTCATCTTTATGCGCCCATATGCATTAACATATTTGCACGCACACACACGCAAAAACATGCATCATGCATGCATCTATGTATACATACGACACCTATACCCAATCTACCAAGCATGCAAACCCATACATGCAAGCGCTTATTTCTCTACACAATTACACCCTAAACATGCATGCATTCAAACACTTATATATACTATCCTATGCAAACATCCACACATGCATGGACACATCCATGCAAATACATCTTTCACATAACACACACACGCACATATAAATATATATATGAACATAAGCATGCACCATTAACACGCATGGACTAACAAATTCACATATTGCTATGCATGGACATGAACACACCCTCATATTAATGCATGACACACGTACACATGTACATTTTCCTTTTACTTTAGCATGCTTACATACCCAAAAACCCAAAAAATCCTACTACATGTATTCATCACATGTATATGTTCTTAGTTTCATGAATCTACATGTATAAATTTTTCACATGCACATGCATATTTTCATTCACACATATATTCCATGCATAAATGCACATGCATAGATCCATACATCTATCTATACACACTTGGATGCTTATGTAAATGCATATTGTCATGCCCATGCACACTCATGCGCATTTACCTACACTATGCACTCATTTGAAAACACATGCTAACTCACTGCCATGTATGCTTACATGCATGAACACTCACATACACTTCAACGCACACATACTTATAAACGTGCAAACATATACCCATATATGTGCATATCAAACAATAACACACACTCAATGTAATGACCTGAAATTTCATACCATTTTTTCCTTCATAAATATATTGCAAAATAAAATACTCTGATACCCTTAATAATATCTGCTATAACATCTCAAGCCCTAGGTGGGCATTGAGGAAAATCTTGCTTATAGAGTACCATACCTATGCAGCGGAAGACATAAAGTCATACATTTATATTTATAATACCAGAATCCAGAATTATCCCAAGATATACATGCATAATTACACGACATCCCAGTATCTTCTACCCAAAATTCTCGAATACTATTCAAAAATACAATTCCCCCTAATAACCCTTACCCTCCAGGCAGGGTAGTGTAAACGACCTCTCTACCTGCGAACCTAATCTGTTCGTCTAGCTGGATCACCTGAAAAATGTTAATTTATTGGGATGTGATAACGCTCAGTAAGAAGAAATATACTATTACTCGTGTGGCAACTGAGTTTACATGAATAATTTATTGATAAATAACTGAAATGAGACATCATATAAATACTGTGTAACTCACACCTATAAGACTTAAAATACAAGTGTGTTATCTAAGTTTTCTATTTATTCATACTGCTAAGAATATAATATATATTTGCTGTTATTTTGTAAATCTATATATATATAACTGGGTAATATCCCTGGAAGTCTGTATGTCATGATTTAACCCCTCATGACAGGGTTGTGCAGCCCGTAGGCTGGACTTAACTCTAGTTGGCCTATCAGAATAAGTCACCTAATTACTCTACCAATCCTTAGTTTGGCCTTTACTGCAATTCCTCCAAAGGCACGGTACTGGTATCTACCTCGTCATGCCAACCTCTTCAACCCCAGAATCCGAGGAGACTGCAATCCCTCTATAGGAACGGTAGATGGAATCCACACACTATCTGAGATATGTGGTTGCATTATGATCTAAAATAGCAATGGTACCATGCTTTACTGACTGAATTTGTTTGAAATAATTAATTTGACTGAAATAATTCATCAAGGATCTGCTACTGTATAATACTAATATTTATAATTATCTTGTTGTTTCATTATGATTCCAAAATAACTATAACACTGTAAATCTGACCTGAAATAATATAATATCTGACTAAATATTCTGTACTATCTGAGTGTTATGGTTTTGGAAAATCATGAAATTCTATAAATACTGCAAAATATTTGTTTGTAAAATATCTATCTGTAAAATATATCTGTCTGTATAATATCTGTCTGAATAGTATCTGTCTATAAAATGTATTTATTTGTATAATATTTGATAAAGCATATTTATGTTCAAAAATACTGTAAATCATGATATTATGAAAACTACATAAACACTGTACTGAGCAAATACCTACTTATTCCACACAAATAGTAAAACTCATATTCTGAAATCTATAAAACTGTATAGTTTATACCCTGTATCTTAATAAACAAATACTATACTTTACTGATAAAATTTTATGAATTTATTAGTATAGCATATTTCCCTTATCTTGGCTAACTGAACTCGTCTACTGGTTCTAACTCACGCCCACGGTGTTCATAATTCCATATTTCTGAAATCACACACACACACACACATATACTTCCCTGTCAAATAACTAAATACCCAGAATAATTTTCATACTCATATTTCCTAAATTATAAACTATTCATTATCTTACCTGGTTTCCTGGGAACACCCTTTAGGTTCCCTAACCTACATGCAGTCAAAGCCCTAACACCCTGAATTCACAATACCCACATAAATCATCCCAAACACCAGCATGACAACATCTGTTACTAAATTTGGGTTTAGAAAAACCTAAAAACCAAATAATCCTTAAATAATCTACTTACCCTGATTTTGGGATGGCTCCTAAACTTCTCAAATCGAAATTCTGCTCCAGTTAGGTTGTAAAGAATCTCCCCAGGATCATTGTGGTAGCTTTTGATCATAAAACCGGAGAGAAACGGGGCTAAAAATCTAGACAGAAGTGAAAGAAATCGAAACCTAGTAAGAGAGAGAGAGAGAGAGAGAGAGAGAGAGAGAGAGAGAGAGAATTGGCTGATTTTTTCATCAAAAATATGATTTTTGTGCTTGTATAGATGGCTGACCATGCGGCCTTGTCAACGAGACACGTCAACGAGGTGAAGAAGGAAATTCGTTGATGAAAGTAAAGAACTCGTTGACGAATCAATGGGTCTGAAGTATACCATCTCGGTATCTCTTCGTCAACGAGATATTGAGACTTGTCAACTACCCGTTGTAGACACCCCATGTTTACCCACGCCCAATGTATTTATTACTATTATTATTAGGATATTTATGATGATGGAGGGGAGGGAGCAGGAGGAGGAGGGAGGAGGAGGGCGAGGAGGAGGAAGGGAAGGAGGAGGAGGATTTTGGAGGAGGATGGAGGAGGAGGAATTATTATTATTATTATTAGTATTTTTATCGAGGAGTACTGGAGAGGAGGAGGGGAGGGGGAGGAGAGAGGGGGAGATGAGGAGGAGGAGGAGGGAGATGCGGGGAGTGGGCGAGGGAGAGGGGGGGATGAGGAGGAGGAGGAGGAGGAGTGGAAAGGAGGAGGAAGAGGAGGGGGAAGGAGGAGGAGGAGGAGGAGGGGGAGCGGGAGGAGGACGAGAGGAGGAGGAGGGAGGAGGGGGGGGAGGGGATGAGGAGGAGGAGGAGACGAGAGGAGGAGGGGACTAGGAGGGGGGTGAGGGAGGAGAGGGGGGGGGGGGAGTAGGGAGGACCGTATTATATTATTATTATTATTATTATTATTATTATTATTATTATTACCATATTAATAATTATTCTCATATATATTATTTCCAAAAGAAAAAATATATATTAAAAATACAATGAACAAAAAAGGAAAAGAGAGATTCTGGTTTCTAAATTTTTTTTTTATATAATGCCTCTTTTGCTTCTCTCCAGGGCAGGCTGGGGGGGAAGGTTTCACGCAGATCTCTCTCTCTTATCTCCCTCTCATTTGCACACAGCCCCTCTCATTCGCATCAAACCCGGCAACCCTAGCCTCTCTTATCGGGGACTCTCCTCAATCTCGTTCTCTCTTCTCCTCCTCTGCTCTCTGTCTCTCCCGCTGCCCCCTCAGTTCCCACAGATCTGCAGCATCAGCAGACTCCCATAGCACCATCTTCTCCGGCCGCCGCTGCAACGCTAGTCACCGGCCTCGACCACGAGTAGCCCCTCCAGTCCACGCCGTGAACCTCCATAGTCACTGGTGGCCTCCCCTTGCCGCCTCTGCCAGTAGCCACCGCAAGCCACCACTGGCAACAGCTCCTTCAACCCCGGCCGAGTCCAGTCCCGGTTCTCTGTCGTCACTCCCTGCAGCCACCATCTCCTCCTGCAACCACCGTAGACCAGCTCCTCTGCTGCCGGCAACAGCGATCCCTACTCCTCCACGCACATGCAGCAGTAGCAGTAGTCCAGGCGGCGACAACCACGTTCAGCTCCCTCCAGCCGCGAGTTCCGGCGGCGAAACCTCCCAGCGCCGTCACTCTCTAGAATCTCCGGCAACCCCCCCTCTGTAAGCTCCCCTGCACACAGAACACGCACACACTCACACCCTGCACACACACACTCTGCTGCTCACTGTAATACAGCACACACAACACTCACATACACACACACACACACACATATATATATATATATATATATATATTTATTGTTAGTGTTAATATATATATACATGTATATACCTATATATTTTTACATTTATTGCTATTCCTATATTATTAGCAGTATTAATATTATTATTTACATATTATCATTAGTAATATTGTTACATTACTTGTATCTTATTATTAATAACATTATTGTAATATTTTTATACTATTCTGTTTGTATTTCATTATTAGTAAAAATTACTATATTTTTTTTTGGATATTATTATTAGTATTGTTATTATGTTGATTATCATATTGATTTTATTTGTATTGATATTCTATTGTTGTATTATTATCGCCATGATTATTGTTGTATATTATTGTTAAAACATTTGTTATCGTCATATTTGTATGTATGTGAATTTTTTATGTTTTCATTGTCGTTATTAATTTCAATGTATACATGTCTATATTTAGGATTTATATTGTTTATATTGTTATGAATAATTGTTGATTATGTTAAGTAGTTTATATATATATATATTTAGCTATACGTGTTTCATGATTTAACATTATTATTACAGGTTACATATCCTTGTCGTGGTAATCGTTTAATTTCTTTTGTGAATATTAATTGATTTGTTCCCATTGTTGTAGGATTCGTAAAATTTGTTAGTTGATGTTCTTGTTGGTATTTTGGTGGTGCATATTATTTAATGAACATTATTATTGTTGTAGAAGTGTTACAATTAAAATTTGTTTTAACCTTCAAGTTTATACTTTTGTTGTATTTAGGGTATGTATTAAATTTCATATTCATTTTTAGGGTTTCCTTATTTGGATTTGCAGAGTTTCCATTTTATCACGTATTGATTTCCATAGTTTGACTATTTCTATATTATCATAAATATATGTATTTATTGTTTCCATATTGTTACACATTGATTTCCTTTTTAGGTTTTTTTTTTTCCTTATTATTAGATATTATTGTTTATGATCAAATTAAAGTTATATAGGGCCTATATTGTTATTAATATTATGATGTATACACCTTTTATTTCTAGTAGCATTTATCATTGGTAATTATGTGCTATGATATATATACATATATACATATTGGTTGTGTTATTGGTACAAGTAGTGTATTATTATTATAATATATTAGGGCTTCAGTTACTTCATGTTAATATGGTATGTTTTGAACTATTATTATGATTTTGTTAATATGGTATCTTTTAGATTATTAGTATTGCTGCATTACTACCATATACTTTGGGTTCTTCCTTATTGCTATGTTAATTACGTATATATCTTAGGGTTTTGATTAATTCATACTGTTTATGGTATTTTTAGAATTTTTAGGATCTGAGCATATATGGTATTTTTTTTTTTAGTATTTTGATATATATAGTGATAGTATTATAGTATTGCTATTATGTTTGCATGTGATGAGATGTATTATAGTATCCTTAGTATATTAATATATATATATATATATATATATATATATATATAGTAATATGGTATCTAATTACTTATTTTGACATTCATGATATTTTAGTAAGTGTGAGTTGCTTATGACTCTATATTAAAACCTCCCATACTAGTATTTTCCTATAAAAATTTTATATACAATTTCAAAATTTGGGAGCGTATTTTTTTAGATATTTTATTGATTTTTATTATCCCTATGATTTCATTGCGGGGGGTATTAGCCTTTGGGCTTCACGTACGCTAAGCTCTGAGGGAATTTATACGCATATATTATCTTTATTTATTTATTATTTTATTTATTTATTTTTTGCATGTATTTATAAATTCGTAAAAAGGAGTAATTTAAAGAATTATTAGATTAACTTAGGGATAATTTCAAATTAATTAGGTACCGTTCGTAAGAACGGGCGCGTAGGGGGTGCTCGTACCTTCCCCTCGCGTAACCGAACTCCCGGTCCCAACTCTGGTAATGTAGACCGATTCTATCCCTAACGGGGTAGTAATCATGTGTTCTAACCACACTAAAGGTTAGTGGCGACTCCGATATCCATGTTTTTCCATGAAAATATTAAAATGATTTTTTATTTTGCCGCCCGGGGCACACGCGCTCCCGGGACGCCGTGACAGCTTGGCGACTCCGCTGGGGACTTTAGAGAGTCGAGCCATTAATTAATTAGAAATTAATCGAAGTTCAAATTTAATAAAACTTTTAATTACTCCTTATTTTGTGGATATTTTAATTTGTAAATAACTTTGATTAATTGTAGATATCTTACTTCCATAATTTGTAAATAACCTTAATTAATTAAAAATATTCTGTTTCCTAATTTTTTGAATATTAATTGTAGATATTCTGAATGAAGCATATTAATGGTAGATATTCTGAATAAAGCATATTAATTATAGATATTTTATATACTAATCGTAAATATTTTGTTTCCTTATTCTTTTGTTTCCAAATTTTTTGTGAATAAACATATTAATTGCATATATTGTGTTTCCTTATCTTTTGAATATATATATATATATATATATATATATATATATATATATATATATCTATATATATTAATGGTAGATATCTTGTTTCCATATTGTTTATAGCATGTGAATAAATGTGGGGATAGCGGGATTAGGTTAAATTTAAATTCACACACTTTCACGCTCTATACCCGAACTTTCCTTACTAGGATTAGATAGGAGTGTAATAGCGTCAGTCCCTTCGTGGCAGAGCTTGATGGGACCCGCGAACCACTCCACTTAGTACGGGTTTTATCCGAACCCCAATGGGGGAGGATGGAATTCCAAACTGGGAACCTTTTGTCAATAGGGTTAGAGCCTACCCACACATACTTGTATATAGTTTTCCTTAACTAGGATAGTGCCATGACGAACCCTGTATATACTTACCTACCCTAGGTTGGGACATCCTTATCCCTATACCGTCTATTGTATATATGTTGTGAGATACCTTGTATTATACCATGCATGCTGCATCCATTTTAGACATACATACTACTTAGCCAATATTCTGAAAAGGCCCAATAATGAGACCATGACCCATTCTTTCAAAAATGAAGCACTTGGCCCAAGCATTTTAAAATATGGGTCGGCCCAACCCTTTTTCAAATAACTCAGACCCATTTCTTTAAAAACAAACCAAGGCCTGACCTTTTCCTAAGTAGAAACTCAGCCCAAGCCTGATTTAAAAAAAAAAAAGGTTAAAACCCAGATTTCAAAAGTGGGCTTCGGCCCTATTGTCTAAAAATATGGGCCAACATTTTTCTAAACAATCCAAGCCCAAGTCCTTTTAAAACTAGGGCCTGATCCCATCATGAAATATATTGAAGCCCATATTTTAATATACTTGAGGCCCAAATGCACCATAAAGTCCACAAGCCCGTATTAAACAAATCCAGTGGGTTGACTAACCTGGGTCAACCCCAACCTCAGATCATAATTTGACCCCTCATAGAATCTGGGGTACATGGACCGTCATCTAGGAAAAGAATGATTGAGGGAAGAATTGAATTGAAATGGTGGCCCATCAATAATTATCTTAAAATCTCTCATTAGTGGGATTTTTCCTAAAATGCTGACAAAGTAGTTAGTTAGGTTACATTGCATCTATGCATTCATGCATAATTTCACACATAATCATGCACGATAGGTCACATGCATGGTCATATCTCTATTTTTATGGGTAATTGCACTAGTTACATCCATGCACAAACATTCATGGCATCCATGCATTCATGCATAATTTCACACGTAATCATGCACGATAGGTCACATGCATGTTCATATCTCTATTTGTATGAGTAATTGCACTAGTTACATCCATGCATAAACATTCATGGCATCCATGCATTCATGCATAATTTCACACATAATCATGCGCGATAGGTCACATGCATGTTCATATCTCTATTTGTATGGATAATTGCACTAGTTACATCCATGCACAAACATTCATGGCATCCATGCATTTATGCATAATTTCACACGCATAGCCATGCATAATAGGTTGCATACATGTTAATATCCCTATTGTTATGTATTTGTGCACTAGGTACACCCATGCATAAACACCCATTGCATAACTTAATCATTCCATGTTTACTTTCATAACCATGCATGCATAGTCATATCTAATGAGTCGGTAATCATATTTCCCCTTTTTCTGTAAAACTAGTGTACCAAGGTGGTGAAATCAAGATCCAGTATTCCCGAAAGCAAGCGAAACAGAACGGTCCCTATACATTTTTTTTAAGTTCCTGGAAAAGGGTTAGAATCATGTGGAAGGATCTAGCAGGTCAGATAAGCTCTCCCGCACCGAATCATGAAGATGTCCATCAGGATATGCAAAAGATTAAGGATCAGATGGAGAAGGTAGCCCCCTCGTGGAGCAAAACTACACAGCATCCAAAGCGGGCAGTTGAAAACAAGGCTTCATTCAAACCACGATCGATGGAGTCGTTGTCGGGTCTAGGTTTAAGCCTGCACACATTTATCCTAGCAACTCAAGACTTGAGACCCCAACCGGTGAGCGATGTCCAAGTTCCGCCTTTTATCTATCCTGATATTCAAGAAGAGAGAATAGCTGAAGAAAGGGGCAAAGAGCAGATACCTCGTCAAGAAATGAATCATAAGAATGAAGTTTAGGAAGAACAGCTGCAAACTATGCAAAAAGCAAACATGTTTGGTTCGTCGGATGCTTTCAATTCTTGTCTGATGCCGAATTTGATCTTACCCTCAAAGCTTAAAGTCCCAAATTTTACAATGTTTAGTGGGTCCGAATGTCCACTAGCTCACTTGGGGATGTACTTACAGAAGATGGTTGCGCATTGCGGTGATGATGATATGCTTATCCAGTGTTTCCAAGATAGCTTGACTGGGGAAGCCCTAAGATGGTATAACCGAGTAAAGATCCACACATGGGAGGATTTAACTCGCGCCTTTATCGCTCAGTACAACAATGATATAGCTTCAGAAAAGCAGACTTAACGAAATGTGGAGAAGAAGGCAAGAAGGTACTCTCATGATCAAGAAGAAATGACAACACAGAGTTATCCTCGGGTGGAAAAAGGAAAAACAATTTGTTTATGTGATGACTTTGTCAAAGATCAAGGTGTTGACAACCAAATCAGAGGTATTTCTCAGAATTTGGCTTGCTTGAGGATCACCAGAAAGCAGGTTAAGGAAGCGTTCAAAATAAAAGGAGTGCAATATATAAGGCCAAGACAAAGTTCTTCGAAAGGAGTTGAAGAAAGGAAAGAAAGGTGGGCAAGTAACGTAGTACCTAGGGGTGCAAGACAGCACATGGATTCCTTCAGTCCTTCACAAACTTTTGGAGCAACGTAACTTACAGATACCAGGGGTGCCTCCAAAGGAAAAGAAAAGAAAAGAAATTCAGCCTATCCCGATGACCTATGCAGAGTTATTCCCACAGTTGGTTGAAAGGCATTTAGTTGTGCCTACACCAGGAATGTTGATACAGCCCCCTTACCCAAGGTGGTACAACTCAAATGCTCGATGTGAATATCACGCTGGGACAATAGGCCATTCGATTGAAAAATGTTGGACCTTTAAGTATAAAGTGCAATCATTGAGAGATGTTGGATGGATAGCATTCAAGGATAAACAGCCAGGGATCCAGAGTGATCCTCTACTCAATCGCGAGGAAAAAAATGGTTAATATGTTGTAAGAAGATTTGGGAGCCGAGGTTGGGCAAAAGAATATGTCAGTTATGGATCCTGGAATTCTCGTAAGGAGCCCAAATGGAGCAAAAGTACACAAGGGGCAAGGTTTTGATTATCTAGTTTGTTTCATGTGATGATGTCATTTTAATTCCCTATCTTCTAGCAATCTGTCGACACTATTGTCTCGGACAATTTCCCTTTCATCAATAAATTGAATTATGCATTTTCTCATATCACTTGTGTCCTGAGCTCAGTTGACCAAAAATTTGTTTGCTGATGTTTCGTGTAAAGATAAGGAAAATAATAATACCAATATTCATAAGCCAGAAAGTGATGTTAATTTCGAAAACCAAACACGGGAGGTGGAATCAGAAGAAGACAAAACAATTTTCCTCACCCTATGAAGACAGATGTTGTGAAGAAATAAAGAATCTCGAAGGAATTCAGTAAAATATATGTGTTGTGCCAAGAAATTCAAGTCAATTCACTATTCATGTTTTGATCAAATGATAGATGGCCATCTTTGGCCGACCAGTTATCCCTAGAAAGAACCAAATATTGATTTACCAATTGTTAACCAAGTTGAGCTTGAATGTTAAACTAGTCTTTTCTTAAAAGCCAGTTCACCAAAAAATTAACCTGGGTTGGGTCTCTTAGCGTTTGGCAAGTCATATGAGACAACAATGGGCTATCAAAATGATGGTAGGTCATTTTTCTACCCAAAAGAAATTCAAAGAAGAAATCTCTTGCAAGCCCTCTTGAGCGTGAAAAATTTATTTATTGATGAACCCGTCAAAGGATCACACCCCACACTGGGGCAGTGAAATCAGTCCCAAATGAAGTCCAAACAAAAATGACAAAATCCCTTCATAGAGAAAAACAAAAGGGAGCAGTAAAAGCAAATAGAAAAGAGAAAGAAAATAAGGGACATACTACGCATGTGATCCTTGACCAAATTACCCTTGATGAAACAAGAGGTTCTCAATGGTTTCACGGCAGAATAAGGTAGGAGAATAGTCCCCCAATAAAACTGGGGCAATTGGTTAAAGAAGAAAATCAGTTATTCAATTCGAAAAGTTAGCACCATTATCATTAGGGCTCTTGAATACTGGTATGAAATTTTTCGTTGAAATAGCATATGAACACAGTAAAACATCTATTTTGTGCATATGGCCTTTTGATTTAGCAAGTTGATGTCCTAAATGCATGATAATTCACCATTCATTCCTCATGCAAAAAAATAAAAATAAAAAAATAAAAAATAAAAAATAAAAAATAAAAAATAAAAAAAATAAAAAAATTCCATTCTTCAAAAGCTCCAAAAGGAGGACGGATGGTCAAAAAGGCTTAATCACTGACACATCCGCCAAAAAGAGGATCCTTGTGAAAGACAGGTAAAATGGTCAAGAATAGTTACAGATGCACCTAAATGATGCAAACTTCGTGTTGAGTTCCAGTGACTTTGATTTGGGTGCCTTCATGTCAAAACCAAATTTGAAGCCAATATCAGTAACAAACGATGGTAACTGGGGTAGATTTTGGGTTGAGTTTTGTTTGGACTAATTCCGATGCCGTCATATCAGAGTGCATAGCCAAGATTAGTGAATGAGGATCGAAACTAGGCAATTTTTTACTTCAGTGGAGCAAATTCAAGAGCTTTCAGGACAGAATCAAAGTCAAAAACAGGGTCATTACTAGTGGCATGTAAACGCTGGGGCAGATTTTAAGCGCCTTTTGGAATTCGAAACATGGCTGGAATCGGTGGCAACTTGGAATTTGAAAGCGCACCCAAGATCAGAGATTGGGTTGTCGATTACAAACATGTTGGAAGGAGAAAAGATTCATGCATTTCATGCAGTGCATAAGAAAGAAAATATAAAGGGCATCTCATTCAATATGCATACATCTTTGCATTCACGCATCATTATGCACACATAGCAACATATCACTACTTTCTAGCATCTTAGGTAGCAACATGCATACATATAGCAATAGAGCACCATTCATTCATACTTGCTTGGTTGAATAAACTTCTGAATAATCCTTTTACATCCTTGAATAAACCATTCTTGTTCAGATACATTTTGAAACTGGGGCAGCTGACCCCCATGCACAGATTGACATACTTTGAAACTGTGGCAATTGACCCCAAGAAGCAATTGATGCATTGATTGTTGAGTCTCAAAGAGGGTAATCTAAAGACAGCCAAAGAAACTCGAGATTTTGTTCCCAATTGATAATCCTCAGTGGAATAATTCTGAACCCTACACTTGAGGACATTTTCTAGAAGAATTTTGTGGTCTCGCACCCGATTGATCAGCCTCACTAGGGTAACCATTTTTCAAAATACTGACCGTCCAAAAGATCTTGAGACCTGGCACCTGATTGATCATCCCTAGTGAAGCAATTTTTCAGGACTTAAAACCCATATGAGCTTATTCTTCAAAGAGTCTCGGGACCTTGCACTTGATTGATCATCCTCAGTGGAGCAAATTTTTAGGACTTAGAGCCTTATGCTTGAGGACACTTTCCAAAAAAATCTTAAGACTTTGTACCCGATTCATCATCCCCCATACAAAGTAGCCATTTCCCTAGCCCAAATTGAGTCATCTGCCTTGAAATTAGGGCATCAGCCCTCACATCCAAAAATGTTGTTCACGACGAAACCGAGGTATTGGATCACCTCAAAGCTTTCTTGATTATATCATTCATGCGAGTAGTTTCATCCAAATTGTTTTGATCATCTTATTCATTCTTATTGACCCTTTGCGGTCCCACCTTATTGACCCTTCGCGGTTCCACTTTTATTGACCCTTCGTGGTCTCACCTTATTGACCCATCGCGGTCCCACCTTATTGACCTTTCGCGGTCCCACCTTATTGACCTATCACGGTCCCATCTTATTGACCCATCGTGGTCCCATCTTATTGACCCTTCGCGGTCCCCTCTTATTGGCCCATCGCGGTCCCACCTTATTGACCCATCGCGGTCCCATCTTATTAATCCTTCGCGGTCCCACTTTTATTGACCCATCGTGGTCCACTTTTATTGACCCATCGCGGTCCACTCCTATTGACCCTTCGCGGTCTCACCTTATTGACCCTTCGCGGTCCGACCTTATTAACTCTTCGCGGTCTCACTCTTATTGACCCTTCACGGTCCCACCTTATTAACCCTTCATGGTCCCATCGTATTGATCCATCGCGGTCTCACTCATTTTGACCCTTCATGGTCCCACTTTATTAACCCTTCGCGGTCCCACCTTATTGACCTATCACGGTCCCATTCTTATTGACCCATCGCGGTCCCACCTTTATTGACCCATCGCGGTTCCACTTTTATTGACCCATCGTGGTCCCACCTTATTGACCCTTCGCGGTCCCACCTTATTGACTCATCGCGGTCCCATCTTATTGACCCATCACGGTCCCACCTTATTGACCTATCACGGTCCCATTCTTATTAACCCATCGCGGTCCCACCTTATTGACCTATCACAGTCCCATTCTTATTGACCCATCGCGGTCCCATCTTATTGACCCATCGCGGTCCCACCTTATTGACCCATTGCGGTCTCATTCTTATTGACCATTCGCGGTCCCACCTTATTGACCTATCACGGTCCCATTTTTATTGACCCATCGCGGTTCCACTTTTATTGACCCATCGTGGTCCCACCTTATTGACCCTTCGCGGTCCCACCTTATTGACTTATCGCGGTCCCATCTTACTGACCCATCGTGGTCCCATCTTATTGACCCATCGAGGTCCCACCTTACTGACCCTTCGTGGTCCCACCTTATTGACCTATCACGGTCCCATTCTTATTAACCCATCGCGGTCCCATCTTATTGACCCTTTGTGGTCCCACCTTATTGACCCTTCGCGGTTCCACTTTTATTGACCCTTTACGGTCCCACCTTATTGACCCTTCGCGGTCCCACCTTATTGACCTATCACGGTCCCATTCTTGTTGACCCATCGCGGTCCCACCTTATTGACCCTTTGCGGTCTCACTCTTATTGACCATTCATAGTCCCACTTTTATTGACCCATCGCAGTCCACTTTTATTGACCCTTTGCGGTCCTCTCTTATTGACCCTTTGCGGTCCCACCTTATTGACCCTTCGCGGTCCCTCCTTATTGACCTATCACGGTCCCATTCTTATTGACCCATCGCGGTCCCACCTTATTGACCCTTTGTGGTCTCACTCTTATTGACCATTCGCGGTCCCACTTTTATTGACCCATCGCGGTCCACTTTTATTAACCCTTTGCGGTCCTCTCCTATTGACCCTTTGCGATCCACTCCTATTAACCCTTTTGCGGCCTCACTCATATTGATCCTTCGCTGGTCATTTTTGGGAAGTCACACTTTGATCTCTTTTGATGCATTGACCTGGTCCAAAATCAACGTCTTTTATCTTTGCAGGCTTTTTGCTACAAATAACGTAAGAGAGTTCCTACTTTTACTTTGAAGCGACAAAGCCTACAAAGAGGGGTAGCTGTAGACACCCCATTTTTACCCAGGCCCAATATGATTATTATTATTATTATTATTATTATTATTATTATTATTATTATTATTATTATTATTATTATTGTTAATATTATTATTTTGCTATTATTATTATTATCATTTTTATTACTATTATTATTGCTATTATTATTATTATTTTATTATAATTAGTATTTTTTATCTTTATTTTATTGATTTCTATGATTATTATTATTATTATTATTATTATTATTATTATTATTATTATTATTATTATTAGTATCTTTATCATTATTATGATTATTACTTTACCATTATTGCTATTATTATTTTTATTCATCTATCTATTATTATTATTATTATTATTATTATTATTATTTTCTCTATTATTAGTATTATTATTATTATTATTATTTTGTTATCATTATTATTTTTAGTATTTTTGTTATCATTATCATTATTATTATTATTATTATTATTATTATTATTATTATT
Organism: Malania oleifera; assembly: GCF_029873635.1. NCBI lineage: Eukaryota > Viridiplantae > Streptophyta > Magnoliopsida > Santalales > Ximeniaceae > Malania > Malania oleifera. The sequence continues at coordinate 13,891,101 of NC_080420.1, read as the reverse complement.
AGTATTTTTATTATCTTTATTATTATTATTATTATTATTATTATTATTTTGTAGTTATTAATATTAGGAGCTAGGGTTTTGGGGAAAAAGTTATAAAAGCGAGGGGTCGGGCGCTGCACAGACACAGCCTGGGGGGCGCGCACAGACCTGCACAAAAAAAAGGCCTCTCTTTCTCTCCATCAGCCGTCACCCATCTCCATTCTCCTCTCTGTCTCTCAGTCCCCCAGCAATCTCCACTCCAACCACCGCCACACACACAGCCTCTCTGCACAGCTCTGCCCCCTCAATCTCGCCCTCCCTCTGTTCATATCCCTCCCAGCACCAATCCCCTGGCCTTCCCTCTTCACGCCGCCAGCAGCAGCGACCACCAGCACCAGTCCCAGCCGCGGCTGTCTCCGGCCTCTCCACAGCAATTGAGAACCATCTCCACACCAGAAATCCACAGCGAACTATAGCAGCAGCCACCACACATGAACCCCAGCCCCCTACCGAGACCATCCTCGGCTCTCTGCCTCTGCAACTCCGGCGAACCACCCACGCTTCACCGTCACTCCATCAACTCCGGTTCCCCAGGCTCGCCGTCATCATCTCTCACACGGCTCATCTTCGTCTCCATCACCGTGCCCGACTCCCTTGGTCATCCTTGTTCCAGCCACGGCCAGCCCAGCCCGCACACGCTCACCAGCGATCTTCTACAGATTAGGAGGCTGCCCAAAGATTCATATCCCGGTATTTGTGTGGTATTCCTGGTAATAAATTATGTTTTCATAAAAAAGATTTCCTTTTCTTTGGTCTGGATTTTTTTCTTTTTTTTGCAGTTGAGTCTTGACTATTCCAACTAATAGATTTTGGTTTTGCGCAGTTCTCCCAATTCTTCAGGGCGTGCGGTCAGAAAAATTATCGTAATATATACATAGGTGTTTGTTTATTTGGTTATGTTTTTATTTTATATTTATTTTATTTTATTTTTTTGTTGTATGTTTCAGATTGGCCGTAGAATATTTAATCATCATTGTATTATAATTGTTATTGATATGCTCCTTGTTATTGGATATTTGACATATTGTATATGTATATTATTTTTATTATTTCATATGTATGGTTTATTAATTTAGGTTTGTGTTATGTTCTCAATTTTTTTCGTTTAGATAATTTCTTGATGTTTACATATTATTATTGAACTTGTATGATTTAAGTCATATCTCTTTAGGGTATGTTATAATATTGTTGTTTATTGATATTTTTGTTATGTACGTATATACATGTATATCCAGATTTATTATGGTTTAGAATATTGTTTCTATTATCATGCACATATTATGATTTTATATTATATGTAATATTATGGTTTACCACTTAATATAGTATTATTATCATGTATATAATTGTTATTATTAATATGGTATCATTTAATATAGTATTTCTTTTAGCATATATGGTGTTATAGTCGCTATTATTTATCATGATATTTTTAGTATTTTGAGATATTTAGTATTACCTTAAATGTTTAGTATTACGTATTTTTAGTATGTTAATACTGTGTTATTTATGATAGTATTTTATTTTAGTATATATGGTATTATTCATTATGGTATTTATTTTCATTATTATTATTATTATTATTATTATTATTGTTATTATTATTATTATTATTATTATCATTTAATTTTATATCATGCGTTTATATTTAATATTATTAATTGTGTTATTTTTAGTGTTGTATATTTGTATTAACTTATTATTATTATTATTATTATTATTATTATTATTATTATTATTATTATTATTATTATTATTATTATTTTATCTTTATGTTTATTTTTAGTATAAAATATTTTATTGATTTTTTCCCTATGATTTTAATGCGGGTGGTATGAGCCTTCGGGCTTCACGTACCTTTAAGCTCTGAGGGAATATATATATATATGTATATATTGTATTTATTTATTTATAAATTTATTTATTTATTTATTTTTTATGTGTATTTATAAATTCCTAAAAATGAGTAATTTAAAGACTTATTAGATTAACTTAGGGATAATTTCAAATTAATTAGGTACCGTTCGTAAGAACGGGCGCGTAGGGGGTGCTTGTACCTTCCCCTTACGTAACCGAACTCCCGAGCCTAACTCTGGTAACATAGACCCATTCTATCCCTAAAAAGGTAGTAATCATGTGTTCTAACCACACTAAAAGGTTAGTGGCGACTCCGATATTCCCATTTTTCTTTCAAAATTAAAATTAATTTTTAATTTCGCCACCCAGGGCACACGCGCTCCAGGGACGTCGCGACAGTATTGTATTGTCTCCTTTGACATCTACATAGTGAAAACCTTTGTCGATTGCTCCTGTGGATGTAGGCATTGCCGAGTCATGTGAATCTTTGTGTTGTTGTTCTTGCTTTCATATATATTGTGTGTGTGTGTGTTCCATATTTTATCTTTATTGGTTGCTGCGTTTGGATTGCACTGTATAAATATGAGTTTATTCACAACAATAGTAGATTGTAAATAATTAGATATTGACCTTAAACTGATATCTCAAAACAAAACATCTACACTTGCCCTTCTTTGCATGTTGTTGTGAATCATGATAATGTGCAAAGCCATAGATCACTATTTAGCCACTCACATTATAATAAAAATATTCTAATAATTGTTCTATTTTTGCAACTGTGTTGCATTAATTCTTACAGTCAAATTTGAGACTATGATTATCGTATTTTATTTGCAACCTTTTGTAATTTGTAATCAAAATTTAAATTCCTCGGATATTCTTTTGACTAAATAAGACTTATGTTTGTTTAAATTTTCAGGTAAGAAGACAAACATGAGAATAATTATCATAGTTGTTGCATCCATGAGAGCACTTGCTATTACCATTTGCGCATACTTTGCATGGCAGTGGATGGTTAAACAACAAGGTAATACGTGCATTAAGATTGGCACAAAAGATCAATAGAAAATATTTAAAAGCATATATCATCTTAATATTAAAGCATTAACTTGTAACTATATTTTGAATCAGCTAACAAACAGAAAATCAAAGAAATATTATTGATAGACAGAGAAGAAGCACATTTACTTGGAGAGAATAGTAACCAAGTTAAGCTCCAAGAGTTACCACTTTATGATTTGGAGATCTTAGCAATTGCAACTAACAACTTTCACGTTACCAATAAGCTTGGGCAAGGAAGTTTTGGATCAGTATATAGGGTACACAATTATTCCTATTAGAGTTTTGTCATATTTTAGTCTAATATTTTTTTTTGGGAACAATCAACTCATACATTTTGCTAATTATGTTGTCATTTACTTTTAGGGAAAACTGCAAGATGGACAAGATATAGCCATAAAAAGACTTTCTAGAGGCTCTAGACAAGGGATCGAAGAATTCATAAATGAAGTCGTCGTGATTTCTCGAATACAACATCGAAATCTTGTTAAACTCCTAGGTTGCTGTGTTGAAGGAGAAGAAAAGATGTTGATTTATGAATACATGCCAAATAAAAGCTTAGACTCGTTTCTTTTCGGTTAGGCCATGTTGATGTTGTTTATATTATTTGCATTACAAGAAGGCACTAATCTTTTCCTAACATTCTGATTATATAAAAAAAATGCTTCTATTTTTTGATTTGTTTAGGTCCAAGCAAACAAAAATTTCGAGATTTGCAAAAGTTCTTTAATATTATTGAAGGAATTGCTCGAGGCCTCCTATATCTTCACAGAGATTCTAGATTAAAAATTATCCATAGAGATCTGAAGGCAAGTAATATTTTGCTAGATACTGAGCTAAATCCAAAAATTTTAGACTTTGGCATGGCTAGGATTTTAGGAGGTAGTCAGGATCGTGCAAATACTGCAAGAATTGTTGGGACATTGTAAGTGGCTATTTTCTTGTCCATATATTTGCATCATTACTTCTTCCTATGTTTCTAAATGACAATTTAGACTCAAATGTTTTTTTTTTTATTCAAAATTATGTTTGAAATGATAAAATACAGTGGTTATACGTCCCCTGAATATGCAATTGGAGGCTACTTTTCGGAGAAATCCGATGTCTTTAGCTTTGGGGTGCTAGTGCTCGAGATTGTGAGTGGAAGAAGGAACACTAGCTTTTGCCATGATATGCAAGCACAAAGTCTTATTGGATTTGTAAGTTTTATTTATTTTTCACTTATTGCATTTTGATTTTAGAAAGTTTAGGTACATATTGATGAAAGTTTTGTGTTTGCAGGCATGGAAATTATGGAATGAAGACAATATTATGGGTTTAGTAGACCCCATATTATCATATGAACCATGCTTTGAAAAGGAGATTATGAGATGCATACATGTGGGATTGCTATGTGTGGATCAATTCCCACAAGATAGGCCAACTATTTCTACTATTATTTCAATGCTTAGTAGTGAGATTGTAGATCTTCCTAGTCCCAAGCAACCTGCATTTACTGAAAAGCTATTTGCTCCAGATGCGAACTACTATCCAAATTCCCCAATTGCTTATTCCATAAATAATGTCACCATTACAACAGTCGCTAACAAGCAATAGTTGCTTCTAGATGCAATCTCATTTGTTGATAGAAAAAATATGTATATTTTGTTTGTTGTATATTGTCAACTCTAATTAGGTTAATAGTGGGATTCAATTTTTTGCTATAGAAAATCAATTTTTTTTATTCCAAAATTTTTGGATTGTATAGTATACATTAGTGTTAATTTAGGTGTAATCTTAAGAGGGGATGAATTGGGTATTTAAAAATATATTATCACTTCTACCCTATTTTAATTTTTAATAAAATACTCACAAGTTAGGGAATACTTAAGTTTCAATTTATTAAGCTATCTAATGAAATTAATTCAAATTAATATCTTAATAAATTTAGTGATACCCAATTTACTCTCAAGTGCACGTAATATTCAGCAACATACATACATACAAGATAGACAATTAAACACAAGCGGAAATTAAAAGATTTGAGGGAAGAGAGATGCAAACACATATTTATACGAGGTTCGGCCTACCCCGGCCTACATTCTCGTTTTGAGCAACTCACTCAAGGATTCCACTAATCCCACTCCTTTAAGTGGGACGGAGCTTCCCGTTGCAATCCGCTGCTTACAAGAGGCGTAGCTTCCTTTTCACTCAAGTTCACAACCCGAATCGTCAACACAACAATATAATTACAATTTTCTACAAAACTCAAATGCTCCTTAACAAGCTAATGAGTATAATTGAAATCCTAATACATACTTAGATGGTATAACATGAAGCTCAGTTAAGTGTATGTAATGTGTTCAATAATATTTACGTAACAACAAATGTATGGTCTTTGTATAAAGATATATAATAGGTTTTCTCAAAAGATCTAAGCTCTATTAATATTTCTCTAGAAAGGATTTCTCAAAAACTATGAATTTTGGAGATTTAATGATTTACTCTCAAATAGTTTTTGCAATAGTAAAGTAAGATAAAATATTTGAATGAAATATAATGTGAATGCTTTCAAAGATTTAAGCTTCAACAAAACCTTTTTCCAAAAAGATATTTCACACAATGGATAAAAAGAATGTGGTTCTTTCTCTCAATAAAGTTTTAGATATATGAAAATATGAGAGACAATCAACTTTAACATCAATATTGAATGCCTAAAAATAAGAACTTGTTTACCAAACTTTAGAATCAATGATGTCTTCAAGATATGAATGAGAACCCTTTAAAAAGTTGAGATGATTTTCCCAGGGATGAGTGAATGCAATAGAGTATTGGCAAATTCTCTAGAATGGAGGTACACTTAGCACAAGATATGAAGATTGGTCTGTCTAAATTGTTTCTCCTTGTGTTTCAAGGGTTTAGGGTTTGTTTAAATAAGTGTTCTCGGCATTTGATCAAATTTTGGCCGTTGGATCATGTAATTAAATTTTAATCCATCCGTATCTGTGCTAAACACCGTTCTGTGCCGCAAGCTCATCGACGAGTGGACACATTCCTCAATGAGTGTTCAACACTCGTTTGTCAATGAGAACATGAGTTTGTCGATGAGTGGACTGTCTGAGATTTTTGAGCTCTTGGTATTTTCTCATCGCTAAGTGTAGATCATTCGTCAACGAGTCGCCTCAAAAGTTCATTGTCGAGACCTCTTTTTTTCAGAATTATTGTGCCTCTACAATTTCCATCCAACCTATAACTAATGTAAATAGGTTTTTCATGGAATGCATGTGTCCTAAGGTCGGTCTAGGTCTTTTCGAGCTTCCAACTACATCATATGAGATATGTAAATACAAACAATACTAAATACCCATTACAATTGAAAACTCGAAGCTTCTTCACCCTTTTGCTCTTCTAATTCCATGGAGTATGTCAAGTTGTATGTGCTTTAAGTTCCTCATGTCTTCCATGACTTCCTTACCTTCTGTGTATGCTAAGCAATGATCCTGTTCACAATCTCAATGCACAGGTAAGATACTATGTGATTTGTCGTTATCAAAATAGGATTGGATTCATAGAGTCAATAATCTTTCCTTTTTTCATGATGACAAATACATGAGCAAAAATATTGGGTTTAGCTTAAACAGGCCCCCCTAAGAATATGCATGACAAACAGTGTTGCAATGTAATCCAAACAATTTGTAGAATAAAGACAATAAACTTTTTAGGATTATAAATTGAACCATTTATTCTCCCTTTGTCCTCAATTAATTTCTATTTCTTCCTTTTTCCAAATATTACTGTGAAATATTTCTCCCCCTTTGTTTCAAAATTTTACTATAGGATATTTTCAAATTTTGATATTTTCAAAATTTTATTGCGGGATATTTCTCCCCCTTTTGATAACAACAAAAAGGTATACAAAAATATACAAAGTTAAATATTTCTTCCATTTAAAAAAAAATATATCACTCCCCCTGTGTTAAACAATTTATTTCTCCCCCTTTTCTAAAGATATATGTAACACCCCGACCCGTCAAGTGGCCCTAGGGTGCTACTTTAGTAACGTCAGTGTACCTGATACCATCTCATCACATATAATATACAATGGAATAAATAAAACATTCTCCACATTTTATTACCTGAGTCTAAACATCCACGTACATCAAGTTCTTTCCAATCTTATATTACATCTCATAATGATGAGTCAACTACTCGATCCACACGACCATAAAACACAAGCCTTGAGGCAGTATACATAAACTACTCACATCTGAGTTCTTGAAGACACTCACAAAAAGAACTAGTCTAATCTCCACCCCCTGGAATCTGTTAAACTCGATCTCTGAGAATTCCTGAAAAAAATTTGATGTGCAATGGGGTAAGACACCTCTCAGTAAGGAAGATTAAGTTAATGATAGTGTGTGATCAACATGCATTTTAGTGTATACAAAATCGTACATCTCCCTTTACATCTATTCTTTATTGAACAATAGTATATATATATATATATATATATATATATATATATATATATATTCATTCTCATTTCTCACAATATAAAACAATACTGGAAACAATTTCATCATTTACATAAATATACAGATATGCATGAAAGACACTCCCTGGAACTACTCGCCATATATAAACCCACGTGGTCAGGGTTGTGCAGCCCGAAGGCTGGACTAAGACCCAGGGGATCAACCCAAGCCAAGTCATTCCCTGTTATCTCCGTCTGCAGGCTTCCGCAAGCTCGCTTGCGGGACCGATTGCCTTACACTTCTTGGAACATACTTCCTAAGAAAGTAACACATCTACCTCTATCAATCGGCTAGGACCACCCAACAACTCTCTCAAATCAAGTGTGGGTGCACGTGGTCAAATGGTGAAACTCTCTCTGGCAACGGTACTGCGCTCATAACAACTGGGTTCTTAGAGTTCCTAGAGCATATTGTGCAATTTAAGGAATTAAAATTGAACTTTAAAATCATTTCATAAAACCTGGCCTCACGTCGTTTAATACAACTCATGCCTCAACCCTCTCATAAAGTACAAACTCAGGCCTCGGCCCTCTCATAAAGTACAAACTCGGCTCTCAACCTCTGAATAAAAACTTTGTCATTTTATAAATCCCATCCTCAGCCATTTAATACAACTTGGGCCTCAGCCCTCTCATAAAGTACAGACTCGGGCCTCGGCCCTCTCATAATGTACAAACTCAGCTCCCAGCCTCTAAATAAAAAGTCTGTCATTTTACAAATCCTGGCCTCAGCTATTTAATACAAACTTGGGCCTCGGCCCTCTCAATGAAATCCCTGCATTTTCTTGAACAGTTGTAGTATATTTCATAAACAGTTCAGTATTACACAACATACCCTCTTTGGTATTTCCATAACTCACAAAACAATATACACCTGCCACACAATTTTCTTTATTTAATACATTGCCCATAGGCAAGCAATAAAACTTTGTACAAATGGTTTGTAAGATCAAGTTAAACTTTCCACCATTCATTTCTACTCAAAATATCATATCTTATATCCTAGGTTTGTAAACAAGCCCTTTGAACAGTTGATTTTCAAAAGAATAACTGAAAACATAAACATACTCACTCCATAAACATTTCCCTCGGTCAAAATCATTACAAACACTGTATTAAACATAATCCCCTTACCTCTGCTCCACTAGATTTGTAAATATTCACTCGCTGATTCTCGTGGTAACTTCCGATCATTGAAACGGGCAACGATCAGCAAAAGATCGAAGAGAGAGAGAGAGAGAGAGAGAGAGGAGAGAGAGAGAGAGAGAGAGAGGGAGAGAGAGAGAGAGAGAGAGAGAGAGACTATATATAAAAAAATACATAAATTAGTTCTTAAGTAACGAAGATATCTCCTCCAAGATATTTATATATAAATATCTAAAATATCTCCTCCAATATATTTATTTATTTATTATTATTATTATTATTTTTTCAGGTTACTACAAATATAGTTGTTTTGTTAAATCAAATTTCATGTTGAACATACACAACATTTCAATCAACATTGATATAGGTAAGCAATTGAGTTCATTAAAGTTCAAAAATTTACTTGCGCATCAACATGTATCGTATATCCATAAAAATTGAACATGAAATAGCCATTACTTAATTTCAATTTAAATTCCCCCCCCCCCCCCTCAGTTATGTATTCTAATATATCTCTAGGGAACTTCTCGACTATGCATCAAACCTAATTCACGCTTAATTTGGATAAACCTATCCTCCGTAAGTGGTTTCGTGAATATATATGCCCATTGTTCATCTGTGCACACAAACTTAAGTTCCACATCCCCCTTTTGCACATGGTCACGAAGAAAATGATGTCTAATTTCTATGTGCTTAGTTCGAGAATATGATATGGGGTTCTTTAAGATATTGATTGCACTCTTATTGTCATACTTTATAGGAACTAATTCATAGTGCAATCCATAGTCCATTAGTTGTTGCTTCATATATAGAGTTTGAGCACAACAACTTCCAGCCACTATGTATTCAGCCTCGACTGTGAACAATGCAATTGAATTCTGTTTCTTGGAAAACCAAGAAACTAAGGATTGTCCTAAAAAGTGACAAATGCCACTAGTGCTTTTTCTATCTACTTTGCTACTAGCAAGTCAACATCAGAATAACTGACAATCTCAAGCAAAGTGTGTTTAGGATACCTTAATCCAATTTCAATAGTTTCAATCCTATCACCGGCCCTCAGGTTGATGATATTGTTAACTACTTTGCCACCAATCAAACACCAATGCAGGATAAGCAACAGTTCTTTTCAAAAGTCAAGATAATATTTAAGAAGAAGGGTTGCCCTAACCGAAAAACCTAGTTCGAGAAATTGGTAGATGTGCGCTGGGTTTACCGAACCGCAATCAAGAAAATTTCAAGGATGACTCCATACAGGTTGATTTACGGTAAGGCATGTTATGTACCTGTTAAAATTCAGCATTATGAATTATGGATTATAAAACAAATTGACTTTTTACTTGATAAACGGTCCTTGTCATAGACTTTCCCCTTGGATTCTGTAAGCACATGCACCTACAACTTTCTCAACCCTATGGCATTATCAAGTAAAAAGTCAATCTATTTTATAATTCATAATTCATAATGTTGAATTTTAATAGGTACATAACATGTCTTACCATAAATCAACCTATATGGAGTCATCCCTGAAATTTTCTTGATTGCGGTTTGGTAAACCCAAAATGCATGTACCAATTTCTCGAACCAGGCTTTTCGATTAAGGCAACCCTTCTTCTTAAATATGATCTTGATTTCTGAAAAGAACTGTCGCTTATCCTGCATTGGTGTTTGATTAGTGGCAAAGCAGTTCACAATATCATCAACCCGAGGGCTGCATGACATGTCGGTGATAGGATAGATGATGTCTAACATAGTCCACTCCAGAGGTCTCCATCGCACATCACGGATCAGTATTGCATCTATCTCTGTGGATGGCCCCTCTAATTCAAGTAATGTGCTAATCAAGGGAACTTTTTCATCAATCACCTCAGGTTATTCGGGAGCTTCATTCTCAAATGCACCATCAGGACCAAATGTTGAAAACAGCTCCAGTGTATCCAAGTTATCTACCACATCTAATGCGAGTACTTACGAATCATCACACCCAATCGGCGTATTATTAAACACGTTTATCTCCAGCGTCATTTTTCTAAACATGAGCTTGAGTACTCTGCTTCAACAATTAATCAAGGCATTAGAAGTAGCATGGAATGGTCAGCCAAGAATAACAGAGGCCTGATATATGGTGGAAACAGGCTGCTGCATGTCTAGAACAATGAAGTCCACTGGGTAGTAAAATTTGTCGACTTGAATCAATACATCCTCAACAACACCTTGTCGAGCTTTTATGGATCTGTTTGTTAACTATAGCATCATAGTAGTCTTCTTCAGCTCACCTAAACCCAATTGTTCATATATCGAAAATGGGAGCAAGTTCACACTACTCCCCAAATCAAGTAGAGCTCTCCTGATACGAGATTCACCAATCATGATCGAAATGGTGGGAGAACCAGGGTCTCTAAGCTTCTATGGAATCTGACTTAATATTAACGAACTAACTTGCTCAGTCAAGAAAGCCTTTTTCTTCACGTTTAATTTCTGTTTTACTGTGCATAGGTCTTTTAAAAATTTGTATATGTAGGGATTTGTTGTATGGCCTCTAGAAGTGAAATATTGATCTTCACCTTTTTGAATATTTCTTGGATCTCAGTGTGGTACTTATTCTTTTTTACCAGATGTCAACCGCTGAGGATAGGGTACCAAAGGTTGATACTCCTTAACCAAGTCATCCCCCTTATTATCTGACTTTGATAAACTAAAGCTGGCTTCATCTGATTTTTCTTTTCCCTCATCAATCTCAACTATCACTTTAGGTGCTGGAGCAACTTTTTATTGATCAGTGGGCATTTCAGGATGGGCAACTTCTTTTCCACTTCTCAAGGTAATAACTGCCTTAATTGACTCAAAAGCATCCCCTGAAATATTGTGCATAAATTACTGTTGCTGTCTATATACCTGGGGATTAGGCTGAGGTTGTGTAGGGAATTTTCCTTTTTCCAAGGCATTCATCTGTGTACTTATCTTATTCTGTCTACTAACTGTAGCATCATAGTAGTCTTCTTCAGCTCACCTAAACCCAGTTGTTCATATATCAAAAACGGGAGAAAGTTCACACTACTCCCCAAATCAAATAGAGCTCTCTCGATACGAGATTCACTAATCATGATTGAAATGGTGGGAGAACCAGGGTCTTTAAGCTTATGTAAAGTCAGACTTAATATCAACACGTTAACTTGCTCAATCAAGAAAACCTTTTTCTTCACGTTCAATTTTCATTTTACTGTGCAAAGGTCTTTCAAAAATTTTGCATATGCAGGGATATACTGTATGGCCTCTAAAAGTGGAATATTGATCTTCACCTATTTGAATATTTATTGGATCTTAGTGTGATACTTATTCTTTCAACCAGATGTTAACCGCTGAGGATAGGGTATCACATATTGATACTCCTTAATCGGCTCATCCCCCTAATTATCTGACTTTGTTAAACTTGAGTTGGCTTCATCTGATTTTTCTTTTCCCTCATCTGTCTCATCTGTCACCTCAGGTGTTGGAGTAACTATTTGTTGATCAGTGGGAATTTTAGGATGCTCAACTTCTTTTTCACTTTGCAAGGTAATAACTGTCTTAGCTAACTCAAAAGCATCCCCTGAAACATTGTGCACCAATTGCTGTTGATGTTTATATACTTGGGGATTAGGTTGAGGTTGTGTTGGAAATTTTCCTTTTTCTAGGGTATTTAGCTGTGTACTTATCTTATTCACAGCATCTCTCAATTCTCTAGTGGTCGTAGCATGAAACTGCATGAATTTCTAGAGCATGTTCGCCATCTACACCATACTATCATCAGGAGATTTCTTTACTAGAAATAGGAGCTAAAGTTGGTTGGAATCTTGGTGGTGCATAGCTTTGAGAAATCTGTTATAACTGATACTACGGTTGAGGAGCTGCAACTGGGTGATATGTCTGTTGCAGAGGTGGTGCGTAAGGTTGAGGAATTTGCTGATACAGCAAGGATGATGGACCGGGCTGATCATTCCTCCACAAGAGGTTCGGATGATTCCTTCATCCTCGGTTATAAGTGTTCAAGAATGGCTGATTCTGTGTTTTGTTGACCCAATTCGCCGATGACACCCGATTAGATCTACTCTCTCGCCATACTGGTAGTAATGTACAATACTAAATTCTGTGATCAGAGGTATCACAGATAGAGCAATCCTCAGCTTTCGCTTTTTCTGATTCCATAACCTCTAGTTTCTTAGACAACACAACAACAAGATTTTGTAAGCTAGTTTCCTCTTTGACCTCGTATCTGCCTTCACCAATGATCGCTCTGAGAGGTTGTGCTGCTATCGGTGCCTGTTCATGACGTGTGTTCCATTGTTGGGCACTCTCAGCTAAATAATCGAAGAATGATAGAGCCTCATCTGGTTCCTTGCGGAAAAAATCCCCGTTGCACATAGTCTGAACAAATTGTTTACACGCAGGGGTTAGAGCAGTATCAAAGTAATTCACTAACCTCCAAGATTCGAATCTGTGATGGGAACATATGTTCATCAGGTCCTTGAATCTCTCCTAGCAAGCCTGGAATGTCTCGTCACCTTTTTTGCATGAACTGACTTATCTGCTCCTACAGCTACTAAGTTCTCTGAAAAGGAAAAAACTTATGTAAGAATTCACGCTGCATTTCAGTCCAGCTAGTAATAGAGTTAGATCATGGAGAATTAAACCAAATTTTGGCCTTATCTTTCAAAGAAAAGGGAAACAAGCGAAGTTTCATATATTTATCAGTTCCAACCCTATTAATGAAAGTGGTGCAGACCAACTCAAAATCTGTCAAGTGTTGGTATGGACTCTCAGAATCCATCTCGTGAAACTGGGGTATCACAGATAACATGCAATGCTCAATATTGAAGTTTCGTGCATCTTATGGCAACACAATGCATGAAGGTGTAAATGTATGTGTAGGTTGTAGAAAATCCTGAAGTGTACGTGGTGCAAGTACAGTCATGACTTCCTCAAAGAATTGTTCAAACATATTGCTCAAATCAATTTTAGAATCACTTGTAAAATTAATAGGAGAGCAATCAGATTCTGTGCTTTGTATGTCTCTATTGGTGCGAGGTGAAATTTTAGATAGTCTATTCGAATTATCTCAAACCCAAGGCGTCAAAGATCAACACAAACAGCAGAAATCCACTAACACAACAGCAAACAAGCATGATCAATTTTTTCAACTTTTTCAACTTTTTTTTTATTTTTTTTAATTAATGAAAAATAAAAAATTATTTGAAAAACAAAAAATTTGAAATTAAATCTGGCACTCCCCAACAACGGCGCCAAAAACTTGACTCACTTGAAAAATGAGCAGTTTGGAAGCTATCCCGAGCATAGAAGTTCTGTCGTGTAATATTCAGCCCAAAGGTTAAATCCTCTCCTCGAGGAATGTGGTCTAATCTCAAATTTTATGTTTTTCCAATCGAAAATAAAAAGTCACTTAACTTAGTTCAGATTCGGGATTTTCAAGATTGTTTGAGATTTATTTTGACAAATTAAACGAACACGCAAATTAAACCCTAATCCTAGCATGCACTGAATTAAATAACAACAATGAAAATCCTACATCTAATTAGGAAGACATCAAAACACGTTTTAAACTTCAGAATATAAACTAAAGACGGTAACTTTAACACGTAATTAAAACACGCAATGATAAAACTTAATCAAACACAAACGCGTAATCAAACATGCAATTCTAACAACCTCAATCGACACAAAAAGAAATAAATTTTAATGCAAGCAAAAAACAAAAAATTTAACTCAAAAATGATAAAGATTCGAAATTTAATTAACCTACACTAAATTCTTTTTTTCTTTTTGGTATTTTATTCCTTATATATATATATATATATATATATATTTAAAAACTAAATTTGACTTTAATTCGTAAAAAAAATAACTCACGTAATATTTAAATATAATGCTAAATTTAACTAAAAGAAAAATAAATAAACTCTAATAATAATATCACTCAAAAAAAAGTTCACAAAATTTTAAAAAAAAAAATTATTATTTTAACTGAACTCAATTTAAAACTCAACATTCAACTAACTATTCAAACAAGAAAACCACAACTTAAAGAAAAAAAAAAAAAGGAAGTGAATAAAGAGAGAAGAAAACAAACAGAAAAGAGAGAGAGAGAGAGAGAGAGATAGAAGGTCGTGGCTGGTATGGAGACTCTCGGGTGAGGTGGATGGCCTTGGGTTAACAGCAGCAGAAGGAAGTATTCGATTGTTTTGGAGAAGCAGTAGCAACTTCGGGACATGGAGCAGCATGAGCAGCTATAGCAGCAAGACCAGCAGAATTGGGCTGGCCTTCTCCAGCACAGCAATCGCGGCGGCTCATGGCTATGGGAAGCTGGGAGGACAAGGAGTAGAGGCTGGTCGGCAAGTCTTTAGGAAAGAGCTCGGATTGCAGGTAGGCTTAGGTGTGGCTGTACATGAGAAGAGTAGCTTGGAAGCCCGAAGTTGCAGCAGAGGGTGGCTGGCAGGTTGTCTCAGGGTGGTTGAAAGAAGAAGAAAGGGAGGAGAAAGAGGAGAAGGAGAAGGAAAAGGAGAAGGAGAAGGAGAGGGAGAAGGAGACTGATGGAGAGAGAGCCGAGAGAGAGAGCTGGGGGCTGAGAGAGAAGAGGGAGAAAGAGAGAATGAGAGAGTTATAGAAGGAAGGGAAGGAGAGAGTAGGGGTGCGGGCGTGAGAGTGAGAATAAAAGAGAAAATAAATAGGGGAGGGGGAGAGACCTACTTGTGTATGCCTACAAGAGGACACGAACAAAGTGGATCCGACCCAACTGCATGGCCGGGTCACATTAATATTATATATATATATATATATATATATATATATATATATATATATTTATTTATTTATTTTCTTTTACTTCTTTTTGTTTCTTGGCGAACTAGGGTGATTTTGACCTTTTTGGAGCCCGTTTTTCTCAAAACTCAAAACATGAAAGTTGTAGATAATCTTCTCATATTTCTCTAGAGTTTTGAATCATCTTGATCAGAGCTTCAATGGAAACGTTATGTGTGAATTACTAACTAATGCCGGTTTTCACTCCCGATAATTTTTCTGTGATAAAAAAATGCCAAAATTCATAAATTACTCAAAAAAACCCAAAGATTATAAATAAGACACAAATTTAAAATATTTAGAGTAATTAGGTATTTAATTAAAAATATAAACCCTAATACACGAATTAAAATGCCTAATTACGCAATTTAAGCGCGTAATCATTCGGTCTACCAAACTTGTTAGTTCAGTCGCCCAAGGTGAAAATGAACATGAAGTTCGGGTGCCTAAGTTGTTGAAAAAGTCTTTATTTTGAGTTTGGTCGACCGTGAACACTTATTTCATTTTGGTTCGGTTGCCCGAAGTCAGGTCAATTATTTGACTTTTCCATGTTCGGTCGACTGAGGCATTTTCAATGCCAAGGTTCAATCACCCAAAACCTTTACAACTTAGAACCTAGGTCATGTTTTTGAAAATAGATTTCCCCTGATAGCATATATGATAATAGGGACTTATCCTAAGTGCTTGGGAAAAGACCTAGGGTCAATCTACGGTCTAGGCTTTTCAATTAAGCCTAAAAACCTGGTGTCAGTCGACTTGTCTAATGTCTTTTGATTATCAAAGGGACATTTGAGCTTATATTAGCTTATCATGCAGCAATGGAGATTATTACATATTATATGATTATTACAGACTAGACTAAATTGAATGCAATTACAAGAAATAAAAGTTGTCTTCATTCCTTTTGCTTCTTCAAGAGCCATCTTAGACTTGATCTTCATGGACTTTATGACATCCTTGTGTTCCTACCATGAGTTCATGATAAGGATGAATCTATTCAAGAAACTCAGAGCACAAGTAAGATACTTTGTATTTGTCATAATCAAAACGGGATATGACTCAAAAAGTCAACAATCTCCCCCCTTTTTGAGGATGACAAATACAAATGCAAAAGTGGGTATAGCCAAAGAAGGCTCCCCCAAAGAATATGCATAATTTCAAAATTGCAATCAAAAAGGAAGACATTTCAAATACAAGATGCATTCAAAATTTACATTTAAGCTTAAGCATCAAGAGTACTCAATTTTACAAGAGTATTTCTCCCTCTTTTGGCATCAGTAAAAAGGGTTAAGCTAAGTAAAATAATTTAAGCATTTAAAAAAAAAATGCTTAAGAGAACAACCCATATTTAAAATAATTTGGGCATTAAAGCTATTTTAAAGATATAGCATTTTAACACATAAGCATGAAAATAAGATATGTCGCATGTAAAATCATTTCTTGACAAATAATAAAAATATGTAAATAAATATATATAAATATATATCTCTCTTATGATATTTTTCAAGAAGTACTAGGGGTGATGCTTACAAAAAAAAACTTCAAAGATCATGCAAGCAAGCACAATTTTTCTGGTAGGAATTTGAGCGCAGAATAAAATATGACTAGAAAAATACAACCATGTAAATCCTAAGAATATAGCAAATTCAAAACAAGGATTATATGGCAAAATAGATTACTGCAGCAAAAATAAACATCATGCTTCAAATTAAGATTTTCAATAATATCATTTCATTTAAGCACATGCCACATAGTGTTCCGTAGATATATAAGCATAAGAATAGGTGAGGCCAAAGAGGATAGAAAGGTTATTTCAAGAGTTCCCCCTACAAAACTGAATACATGCTTAGACACAAAGAGCTACTTATACCAAACAAAAATTATTTTCATTAAGAATATCAAGCGGTATAGGCAAAACATTTTAATTTTCTTAAATCAAGTAAATTGGATCAACCAGTATAATTATCCCTATGGATCACACATGCATCGGAAAAGAGATATTAAGGCATACTCTAGAGTTCATAAACCTGAGAATAGTCCATATCTGTTCGTATAGCTTTAAAAGTTGTATATAATGTTCTAGGTTTTTAGAAGAGCCTCAATATTCAAAAAGCGAAATGATGCATCTGAGTCTTTTATGCTTTTTTCTCTAGGGATGGAATTTAACTTCTCTAAATGTCCTCGATGATTATGTAAGAAATGAAATTTAATTTCCAGTTTTCACTCATCCTTTTAAAAATATTTTATCATTTATTATATCATAATCATATATGTACATGGTTTTATTTTGGGAAAAATATATCAAAATTTTGGTAGCATGTCGTCTGTAAATTGGACGTTTTCCCATACATGTACCTAATAGATTCAAGCAAGTAAATATAATTCAGTTTAAGCATGCAAAAACCTATAATCCACTACTAGCATGCAATTCACATCCACTGCATCCGCCATGTAGGAGGCATTCTAGACCATGCATGCAATTAGGTAGCAATCAACAATTTATAAAATATTATCTATCCATTAAATAAATTTAAGCATTTAATTATAATATGGATAGTATGCAGCAGTGTTGTTGTTATATAGGCATGTGGGCATAAAAAGATTATGAGAGCATTTAATTTATATATATCGTCATGAAGGAGAAATACTCCCCTTAAGTTATGCACTTATTCATTTTATGTCCTTTTCTTATTATTTAAATTCTTTATCCAAGAGATTTAAGATTCTCAATGATTAAAACTTGGCTCGAGATGCATAGGCTTTAAAGGACCAAAAAGTCACAATCAATATTCCTTCAATGAATAAAGTCTATAACTTCCTCTTTTCTTATGATCTTCAAAATTTGAGAGGCACAAGTTCAAATGACATTAAACTTTAAGGTTCGTGCATAGGTTTCTTGAAACTTTGCTTTTTCATATATGTTGAAACCTGTACCAATCATATTAGCCATTTAACTTAATTCACGAAGATGAAGCTCTAAAAGTTTTGACTTAAATTTAGAGAGCTTGTGAAGAGAGTTTGAATAAAAAATCTTTGAAAATTAAATCATTTATGGGTACAAAAGAATATTTAAGATAGGCATGACATTTTTCAAGATAAGAAGTCTAAAGACATTGTCCTAACTGTTTTGGCAAAGAGCACTAAAGAGTATATGAATTTTGACTGTAGTTCTTTGGTGATTGGAAAGTATCCTTTAAGTATGATCACTATTTTAAGTAAGGATACGAACCATGGAATAGGATGAAACTTTGCCAAATCTGATCGTGGTTGGTAAAGAGTTCCTAAGGAGGAAATAGGTTAAACAAGATTAGAGAATTTATATGTAAAACTCAAAGGGAATATTTTGATTTAACAATGAAACTCGAATCCCCTAATGTATGCCTCTAATTTTGATTAAGAAAAGGATGTCTTTTAATAAGCACCAGGAGAATAATGAGATGTGATAAACAGTACTTAAGCCTAGAGAGATGACTAAAATTTTATTAGACTTTTAAGGCTCCAAGATGAGTTTAGGATTAGACGGTACTTAATATATGATTTGTTTCCTAAAGCTCAGTTTTACACAATGGACAGAGTATGCTTAACGATAGATTTTCATTTTTAAGTATGAGTTAAGCGTTTAAAATTCAGTACTAGGCAAACATTCCTTGTCCATTTGGAAGTGGATTTTTATTCAAGCAGCCAATAATTTCATATTTCAATCAATAAACATATGCATTAAGTTTAGATTGAATATCTTGCTTGAACTTCCAATAATCTTAGTATTCAATATAATGTATAGTGAATGCATCTACTAAGAATTTTTATTTTAAGCACAAACCACTTCATAAACCTACAGTCATCACAACCCCAAAACCTAAACGCTAAGGATGAATAAAGTGATTATGTGATTCTAGTTGGAATCTATTTTTCCTTAGGTCCTACGGGGTTTTCCTTCATGATCACCCAAATCATTTCCTTGTCAAAGCCTCTAGCACTTCTTAATAGATAGTTAAACCATACGTGCCCTTTTCTTTCATGAAATAAGCATATATTGTATATACGTGAAGAATTATGCTTATTTAAACTCTTTTTGCTTGATGAGGCAAGACTATGGGATTTATGAATTAAGCCTGAACCCTTGCTGAATAGAATTTTCTTTTTAATTCCTAAGGGTTTATTATGATTATTCTTTTCATTTTTAATTTTGAGAGCAACTTTAGAATATTCATCTATTTCTTCATCTAAGCAGACAATTTTCAATATCCTTTTAATCTTATTCTTCTCTAGAATAGCATGATATTCTTTTAATACTTTTAATTGTTTTGCTATCCTGTTAGTGTCATTTTTCAATAATATTTTTTCTACTTAGACAACCCATCTAGATGCTTATGCATTTTACATAAAATATTTTCTAGCTTTTCATTCAAAGCCATGCTCCCATCAATCAATTCAGCACAAGATTTATCACAAAATTTAATACAAGAACTATTACCAGAATTAGTGCATGCATCATAATCAGCCAGTATATCACAAGATTTAGTAGATAATTTATCACAAGTTATATCACAAATTTCTTCACGAGAATCATCACATGCATTAATAACAAAAATATCATTATATTTAATAAATGATTCAGCATAAAATGTATCGCATAATTCAGCAAATGAACCATCTATAGAGGCTGAGATAGGATCATATACCTCATGTTTTGTAAATGCACTATCCCTGTGATTTACCACTTCTAGATCATTAGAGCTTGAAGCTTCTGAAGTGGCATTTCCTTTTTCCTGGGTCTCTCCATATTTTGTTTCGAGCCCTACCTAGATTTCCTGTCCACTTTTACAAGCCATCATCTCATGAAAAATGTTAGTCTCTAAAGCATAGTGCAGTATATCCATGGCATTAAAATTAATCATATGAAAATCATTTTCATTTATTTTGGCACATATTCTTTTATTAGTCACAAGCCAGACCCTCTAGTCTCGTAGATTTTATAAATATGCTCATTTTAATTTTCCAATGGGTGTAATTTACACCACAAAACACTGGAGGACTGGTGACTGATCGTCCCTCTCCGAATGGGGATACACCAATGTGAGCCATTGCGATCTTTACTACAAGCGGTTAAGTTATTTTCAATGAGACTCTGATACCAATTGTTGGAATTGGTGTATTCCCAAGAGGGGGGGTGAATTGCAAATTTAAAATTTTCTCCTAGGTCGATTCATATTCCTTAACTAGTATTGCACAAACCTGGGATCTTTTTATACAATCATAAACTCAATCAAATATTTAAACAATTGAACGCAAACATTTAAGTACTGAAATTTAAAGTGCGGAAAATAGAAGCATGCACAAGAAATGTTATCGGAGTTTGGTCAATACTACCTATGTCCCAGCCTCAACTTGCAAGCCCGAGGATTACCACTATTGCTCACTTAACAGGTGGAGCGGCACCGGTTACAACCAGGTCAAATTATCACGGCTGACCTCAACCTTTACAACCTGATCCTTACGAGCTATATCAACACCCCCTCAGGCCATGCCTGGAATACAAAAAATTCAAAATAAATTTTACGTACAATTCAAATTCTTCTACACAAGCAAATACCACCACAATATGCTCAAATAAATAACAAATTGAACTTTCGTATGATATGAAAGTATAAGCTCAGTGAAGTCTAAATGTGACTACTCTCAAGATAATATCAATATTATCAAGTAATATGTGAGAGTGGTGTGAATATATCTTTGTGTTAAAAAAGTGTATATTAATCACCAACAATAACCACAAAGAACTCAAGAACACACCCAAATATCTCTAGAACAAATATTAAGTATAAAGTATAGGAGATATTTGAAATCAAGCTTGTTTACAAAATATTTCACAAAGCACAAAAACAAGCCTTTGAATACTTGAAACAATAATGTAAGAATCAAAAGCTCTAGAGAGTATTCCCACTGGAGAATTATGAATTAAATCACAAGGGAACTCTCAAGCTTACTTTCAATAAAATCAACTACAATGAAAGTGTGAGCTGATATGAAAAATTTCAATAAAACTCTTACCAAAAGATTTTAGCAAGTAGGATAAGTAAGATATGGCTTTTTGGCTTGAATATGAGAAAATAAGGGTTTTGAATTTCAAAGAGTTTTGGCTAATGATAATTACTAATCCATCATTAATCTTTCCAAATGAACTCGTATTTATAGGCATTCATAAAAATATAACCATTGGGGGACATGGGAGTCTTTTTGGAAAAGATTAATGAAGGTTAAATAAAATTAACATTATTTTACTACAGTTAATAATGTTCAACCTGAGAGTTTCAGTCAACCAAGCTATAAGTTCAGTCGCCCAAACAGACACATGTAGAAAAGGTACTTTTGAGGTTCGGGTGCCTGATAAAACATTCAAGTGGTTAAGGTCTAGGCGATTTTCCAAAATGTCTGAGATTCGGTCGCTTAACTCTAAGTTTGGTTGCCCAAGGTGAAAATGAGCATTGAGGTTAAGGCGCTCGAGTTGTTAGAAAAGTCTTTATTTTGAGTTCAATCAACTGTGAACACTTAGTTCATTTTGGTTCGGTCGCCTGAAGTCAGGTCAACTATTTGACTTTTCCATGTTCGATCGATCGAGGCGTTTTCAACACCAAGGTTTGGTCATCCAAAACCTTTTCAACTTAAAACCTAAGTCATGTTTTTGAAAATAGATTTCCCCTGATAGCATATATGATAACGGGGACTTATCCTAAGTGGTTAGGAAAGGACCTAGGGTCAGTCTATGGTCTAGGCTTTTCAATTAAGTCTATGGACTTATCCTAGGGTCATTTGAGCTTATATTAGCCTATCATGCAACAATGCAGATTATTACAAACTATATAATTATTACAGACCAGAATGAATTGAATGCAATTACAAGAAATAAAAGTTGTCTTCATTCCTTTTGCTTCTTCAAGAGCCATCTTAGACTTTAGCTTTATGGACTTTATAACATCCTTGTGTTCCTACCATCAGTGCATGCTAAAGATGAACCTGTTCAAGGAACTCAAAGTACAAGTAAGATACTTTGTATTTGTTATAATCAAAATGGGATATGACTCAAAAAGTCAACACCGTAAATAATTATGACTTGTTGGACTTTAATGCCTATATATATATATATATATATATATATATATATATATGCTTATGCTTCTTATGTTACAGCCATTTGTATTATTGGTTCTTATCTCTTTTTGATTGATGTCAAAGGGGGAGAGATATTCTAGAGAGCAAATATGAGAATTTGAAAATGTAAGAATAAAACATAAAAGCATATGACCTATGGTATGTGGGAGAGAAAGCATATGACATATAGTATGGGGGAGAGAAAGTACAATGAGGATACAATGAGGATATAAGGAACATAAAAATATGTTTTAATGAATGACATGATGTTATAATTCATGTCACGCCCTGAACTCGGTAATGGGACCCAGGGATGAATTAGTAACCTAACCTGTCCCTGTTCCATCCAAAACGTCCATACACAGGACAATGAATGAGGGTCCGACCCCACGGGGTTTCCAGGCACCCTATACACATTCATATACAACAGAATATACGCAGCAGAAAATGGTCTGTCTATACATATCCATTACCATACCAAAGTCTATACAAAAAGGAAATCCAGGTCCATAATACAAAACACAACCCGGTTGTCAGCCAAACCCAATAAAGACCACCCGTTACAGTCCTAGTACTTACCCAAGTACCTGTCCCAGTACACCAACCACTGCGCTCCCAACTCAAAGGATGCTAGTTCCGGTTAGTCAAAGGATCTGAAAAATATGTATGTACAGCAGGGGTGAGACACCTCTCAGTAAGGGCGGATACAAGTTATATCGGTGTGTGGCATATGAGTGTTATCATGATACACAAAACATATACAGTTAAAAGCAATCTCAACATTTTCACAAAACAGTTCGAGTACAGTGCATACACGCACACACACATGATCAAGCAACCCGGTGTCGTCACACCCTTTGGCCCAAAGATGGCCCGCATTACATGGCGTCCCTGGCACATGGCTAGTCCCAGACTCCTATGACATTGTACTGGTACAACTGGTGGATCCACACCCTTTGGTGATCAGCCGATAAGGTTCACGCCCGCGGATATAGAGTCGGACACTCTTCCCAAACATAGCTAGCGATTTCATACGCCCTGGATATAGAGCCGGACACTCTTTCAGTACCTAGAACAATTCGGAACCTAGTTCCTATTGCATTTCAACAAAACACAGCCATGCATGCTCATATAACCAAACAAACCAAACCTATTTGGTAATATAAAATCATGATTTTCCAAACATATACAGTTTAAACAAGTCAAGGCACGACCATCCCTATAACACAATATATATCACAATATATTTATGATTTTCCAACAAAACCATGGATGCAGCCCGTCGCCCCCTTTTCCCAAAAAATGTAATCATGAAAAACTCATAGTTTTGCCTATTAAATCCCCCCAAATGAGTAACCAAACACACACAGGAGTGAACCATAGTTCTACCGAGTCTGATTTTGAAAATAACCAACATAAACTGAATCCCCTTACCTTTCCCTAAATGGTCAATCCCGAACTCTACAGCCCCTAAACAGCGAACTGAGTTCCCAAATTCTACAAAGCACAGTACAAAAGATACTCACAATCCTATTCCCTACAAAACTACCATATCAGAATTGAAAATCGAGCCTTACCTATATTTTTAGCCAAAATCCGAAAGTGCTTGGAACAAAGATCTGATCCATAGATATTGTAGAGAATCCTTCCCTGATCCTCATGGTAACGTCGGATCAATGATTCCCGCGACAAAAAGCAAAGAAATTTAGAGAGAGAAAGAGTACGTTAAGTTTCTAGAGAGATAGAGAGAGAATTTGAGATTTCTTAACTAAGAAGTAATGAAAATATCTATTATAACCCTTTGACTAGGCCACTCCTCATCGACGAATGGCATCCTCGTCAACGAACCCGAGATCCTCGGTTTTTCGAAACCTCTCGGCTTCTCCTCGTCGATGAGCACCTAAAATTTGTCGCTGAGAAACCTGGGGCCTTCGTTGACGAACTCTGGCTTCATCGACGAAGCCTGCTTAATTACCATTTTACCCTTCTCTTAATTAGTTAAACCCATATATCACGGTTTGGGTTCTTACAACCTCCCTTCCTTACAAAAAATTTTGTTCTTGAAATTTGCAATCTCTCATTCATGAACTCATACACCCAAGAAAACACACATACGCAACACTAGAAAGAAACTGGCGACTACTACGACACAGCCCCATCAGAATATATACATACCCTCACTTATGGCAGAGGAATATCATGGTTATATACATAAACCGTCTTAGGAGTTCATAATACACACTCTCCCCAAGACTAACCACCTATCCCAATATAAAGTAGGGTAATGTACACATACTTAGAACAACTGTGGATACTTTTGGCGTATTTCCACTTCCAGTTCCCAAGAAGCTTCCTCAATCTCGTGATTCCGCCACAATACCTTTACTAACAGTATATCTTTGGTACGAAGCTTTTGAACTTTATGGTCCAGAATCTGAACGGGTACCTCTTCGTACGCTAAAGTATCCCCAATTTCTAAGTCCTCATAACAAACAACATGCGAAGGATCCAACACATACCTCCTCAACATGGATACATGAAACACATCGTGGATCCTCAAGAGTGTTGGGGGTAGTGCAAACCTGCAGGCTACCAGACCCTCTCACTCAAGAATCTCAATTGGCCCAATATACCTCGGGCTCAACTTGCCCTTCTTCCCAAATCTCATCACCCCTTTCATCGAAGAGATTCTCAGAAATACCTTACCCCCCACCTTGAACTCTAACTCTCGGCGGCAAACATCTGCATAACTCTTTTGCCGACTCTGAGCTGATTTAATCCTCTCCCGGTTCAAACCCACCTTCTCAGATGCCTACTACACAAGTTGAGGTCCTAACACCTAATGTTCACCAACCTCATCCTAATACAGAGGAGATCAACACCTCTGACTATACAGAGCCTCGAATGGTGCCATCCTGATACTCGCTTGGAAGCTGTTGTTGTAGGCAAACTCTACTAGTGGATAAATTGTATCAAACTACCACCGAAGTCTAATACACAAGCCTACAACATATCCTCCAAGATATGTATTGTCCTCTCTAACTGTCCATCAATCTGGGGGTGGAACGTTGTACTGAAAGTAAGCTTCGTCCCCAGTGCTTCTTGCAAACTTGTCCAGAATCGAGAAGTAAACCTCGGGTCTTGATCTGACACAATGGACACTAGTACCCCGTGCATCCTAACTATCTCATGCACATATATATCTACTAGCCTATTCAAAGGGTAGCTAACCTTCATCGGTAAAAAATGAGCAGATTTCGTCAACCTATCCACAATCACCTAGATAGCATTCTGCCCATGAAGTGCTGGCGGCAATGCGGTCACAAAATCCATGGAAATATGCTCTCATTTCCATTCCTGAATAGCTCCTTCACCTGTTGACACGTCATACACTGCTCCACGAACGGAGCAATCTGCCTTTTCATACCACTCCAGTAGAAGGTCTCACACAAATCCCGATACATCGTCATTCGAAACACATAGTCTGGTCCCAAACCTCAACACACCTCCCTCAGAGATGTTAAACTCTGCAGCCAAACCCTGCTGCACTTTTTCCACAATCTCAGCTAACTCTACATCACTAGCCTGTGCGACTTTAATACGCTCGAACAAAGTCAATTGGATCACCAAACTAGCAAAGGAAGCCTGATGATTACCAGATAGCAACTCTATACCCAAGCTCTCTAGATCCCATCTGATATGATGCTGAGCCACAACTGTAGATACTGTAGCATGTTCCGACTTCCGACTCAATGCATCGGCTACCACATTAGCTTTCCCTAGGTGATAACTGATGGTGCAATCGTAGTCCTTGATCAGCTCAAGCCACAGTTTCTGCCTTATATTCAACTCCTTCTGCGTAAAAAAGTACCTAAGCTTTTGTGATGAGTGAAGATCTCACATTGCACACCATACAAGTAGTGTCGCCAGATCTTTAGTGCATATACAACAGTAGCTAATTCCAGATCATGTGTAGGGTAATTCCTCTCATATTCCTTTAGTTGCCGAGAAACATACACTATCACCTTATCCTACTGCATAAGCACACACCCCAGACCCTTTAGAGATGCGTCGCTATAAATCACAAAACTACCATCCCCAGAAGGAATGGTCAAAACCGGAGTAGTAACCAGCCAGTGCTTCAACTCCTGAAAGCACTGCTCACAATCACTGGTCAACTCAAACTTCACCCCCTGGTCAATCGAGTCAGAGACCCAGAAAACTTAGAGAACCCTTCTACGAATCGACGATAATAACCCGCTAGTCCTAGAAAATTCTGAACCTCCTGCATATTCTTCGGCCTCATCCAATCGACCACAATGTTGATCTTGCTAGGATCAACTGAAATACTGTTTTAGATACCACATGGCTTAAGAACGCAACCTGATTCAACCAGAATTCATACTTCTTTAGCTTAGCATACAACTTCTTCTCCCGCAGAATTTGTAATACTAACCTCAGATGACTTTCATGCTCTTCCGAACTCCTCGAGTATACTAGAATATCATCAATAAACACCACTACAAATCTGTCCAGGTACTCATGGAAAATCTTATTCATAAGATCCATGAACACCACCGGAGCATTCATCAACCCAAAAGGCGTGACCAAAAACTCGTAGTGGCCGTATATGGTTCGGAAAGCAGTCTTCGCCACATCTTCAGATCTAACCCTCACCTGATGATACCCTGACCATAGATCAATCTTCGAAAAGACCTTCTTCTCTTGTAGCTAGTCAAAGAGATCATCAATACGAGGCAACGGGTAGCAATTCTTCACAGTCACCTTGTTGATCTCATAGTAATCAATGCACATGCGCATTGGCCCGTCCTTCTTCTTCACAAACAAAACTAGAGCTCCCCAGGGCGAAACACTAGGTCGAATGAAACCCCTGTCTAGTAATTCCTGCAACTGCTCCTTCAACTCCTGAAGTTCTACTAAAGCCATCTGGTATGGAGCTTTAGAGATTGGTGCCTTGCCAGGCAGCAACTCTATTGCAAACTCCAGCTCACGATCTAGAGGTAAACCGATAAATCTTTTGGAAACACATCCGGGAACTAGCTGACTACCCAAATATCCTCAAGCCTTAACTCGTCCCACAACGGTTCCCTCACGCAAGCCAAGTACCCTTGACATCCATCCAAAGTTAACCTCCTCGCCTATAGTGCCAATAGAACCTATGGCGTCAAACATACACACAATCCTACAAACTCATACTCCTGCTCCCCAGGAGGTCTAAACACCACTACCTTCCTACGACAATCGATCACAACATAACTGGAGAACAACCAATCCATCCCCTGTATGAAATCAAACCCAGACATATCGTACACCACAAGATTCGCCGGTAACAACCTCCCCTGAATTACCACTGGGCAGTGTTCTAACATTCTCCTATAGAATGATACACTCCCAGATGGTGTAGTTATAAACAATACTTCATCCATGACTTGGGTCTCCACCCCACACAGTTTCACAAAATTAACAAATATAAAGGATCGGATGACACCTGAATCAAATAAAACCACAACTCTATTTAAAAGCAACATCGTAGTACCTGTCACCACATTCCCTGCATGCTCAGCATCCGCTGGAGTAAGCGAGTACACTCATGTCGGAGCTGTGTTCGCCTAATATGTCCTTTGGGATACCTGATTACTTCCCCGATTCTGACTCGAAGAAGGCATACCCCTCTTTGGCGTGTGACAATCCCAAGCCATGTGACCTAACTGGCCACAATTGTAACAGTTACCCCTAAACAGGTAGCACTCACCGCTATGCCATCTGCGGCACTTGGTACAATGATCACCTGACTGGCTCATCTGAGAACCTTGATGCTCGATACTCTGGCGATAACCCGAGCCCCTGTTCCTCTTCTTCCACAATCCCTAGCGAGATCTAGACTAAGAACCAGAAGGTATTGGCCTTTTCTTCGGTGATCCACCTCATCCTCTCGAAAATTGGTCTCGATCACAGTGGCCTTATCCACCAAAATCAAGAAGTCACGGATCTAAAGCATACCCACTAATCTGTGGATGTCCTTCCTTAGGCCCTTCTCGAACCTCCGAGTCATCTCGTACTTGTTTGATATCAAACACGGCACGAATCGGGATAGCTCTATATACGGAGTAGCATACCCCTACACTATCATACTCCCCTGAGTCAGAGCAAAAACCTCATCTGCCTTAACATCACGTGTGGAAGATGGGAAGTATCTATCAAAAAACACCTCCTTGAAATGGCTCCATGTCATCTCCACTGGACCGACTCTCTGCTTCTCCAGTAGACTCACTGCAATCCACCATCGCCCTACCTCCCCAAACTGCTGGAAGGTAGCATTGAGGACTCTCTACCTATCAATGTAGTGTAAAACCTCCAGAATCCTCTAGGTCTTCTCAACCTAGTCCTCAGCTATCATCAGGTCGAGTCCCCCTAAGAACGTCGGAGGGTGCATGCATGTGAACCTCAATGGTGCACCCTGCAGACATAGGAGAGCATTCACGTCTCCTAACGCTCTACCCAATCTTGCATAGAACTTGCCTCGTCAACCCTTGAGGCACGGAAGGAGACTCATCACTCGCAGTCATCTCGAAGCCACTTCCTAGGTCATTATCCTTGGGCTCCATTCTGAAAATACAATAGGAATCTTATTAATACTCCTACAACACATACAGTTGACACAATTATCTAAAACTAATCATGTTAACTACCACCTCATGGGTCCAAGTCTGTCCTATCACACCGACACAAATATCATCAATGGTTTGCCATGTCTTTACTGAAATCATCATTCTAGGAAAAATATGGAACACCGCCGATGAGTCTCTATCTAGCAACAAAACAACCCTCGACCTACTCTACCCATATCCAACATCCTATACTCTAGTATGTACACACAACTAAACCTAACCAAGTCTACACGACCTAACAACCTCGTTGGCTCTTATACCAAGCTGTTATGCCCCGAACCAGGTAATGGCACCCAGGGGTGAATTAGTAACCTAACATGTCCCTGTTCCATCCACAACGTCCATACACAGGACAATGGGTCCGACCCGCGGGGTTCCCAGGCACCCTATACATATTCATATACAAAAGAATATACGCAGCAAAAAATGATCTTTTTATACACATCTAGTACCATACCAAAGTCTATACAAAAAGGAAATCCACGTCCATAATACAAACCACAAACCAATTATCAGCCAAAACGACAAAAGACCACCCGTTACAGTCCTAGTACTTACCCAAGTACCTCTCGCAGTACACCGATCACTATGTTCCAACCTCAAAGGATGCTAGTTCCGGCTACTCGAAGGACCTGAAAAATATGTATGTACAGTAGGGGTGAGACACCTCTTAGTAAGGGCAGATACAGGTTATATTGGTGTGTGGCATATAAGTGTTATCATGATACACAAAACATACATAGTTAAATGCAATCTCAATATTTTTACAAAACAGTTCCAGTACAGTTCATACACGCACACACACATGATCAAGCAACCCGGTATCATCACACCCTTCAGCCCAAAGTCGGCCCGCATTACATGGCGTCCCCGACACATGGCTAGTCCTAGACTCCTATGGCATCATATTGGTACAACTGGTGGATCCACACCCTTCGATAATTAGCCGATAAGGCTCACGCCCTCAGATATAGAGTCAGACACTCTTTCCAAGCATAGCCAGTGATTTCATATGCCCTTGGATATAGATCCGGACACTCCTTTAGTTCGGAACCCAGTTCCTATTGTATTTTAACAAAACACAACCATGCATGCTCATATAACCAAAAAAACCACACTTATTTGGTAATCTAAAATCATGATTTTCCAAACATATACAGTTTAAATAAGTCAAGGCACGACCATCCCTATAACACAATATATATCCCAATATATTTACGATTTTCCAACAAAACCATGGATGCAGCCCGTCACCCCCTTTTCCCAAAACTATAATCATGAAAAATCCATATTTTTACCATTAGATCCCCCCAAATGAGTAACCAAATACACACAGGACCGTGAATCATAGTTCTACCGGGTCCGATTTTGAAAATAACAAGCATAAACTGAATTCCCTTACCTTTCCCCAAATGGTCAATCCCGAACTCTACGAACCCAAAACAGTGAACTGAGTTCCCAAAATCTACAAAGCACAGTACAAAAGATACTCACAATCCTATTCCCTACATAACTACTGGATCAGAATTGAAAACCGAGTCTTACCTCAATTTTGAGCCAAAACTCGAAAGTGCTTAGAACAAAGATCTGATCTGTAGATATTGTAAAGAATCCTTCCCTGATCTTTGTGGTAATGTCAGATCAATGATTCCCGCGATGAACAGCAAAGAAATTTAGAGAGAGAAAGAGTACGTTGAATTTCTAAAGAGATAGAGAGAGAATTTGATATTTCTTAGCTGAGAAGTAATGAAAATATATATTTATAACCCTTTAACTCGGCCACTCCTTGTCGACGAATGGCATCCTCATCGACGAGCCCATGGAGACAGCTCATTGATGAAATGGTGACCTCGTCGATGAGCCTAAGATTCCCAATTTCCCAAGACCTTTTGGCTTCTCCTCATCGACGAGCACCTGAAATTCGTCGCCGAGAAACCTGGGGCCTTCATCGACGAACTCTGGCTTCGTCAATGAAGCCTGCTCAATTGCCATTTTACCCTTCTCTTAATTAGTTAAATCCATATATCATGGTTCGGGTTCTTACAACTCATATGATTTTTTAATTTTTGAACTTATATGAAATCATCACTTTGGTATTGTTAAAAAGTATATTTATTGTAAGGGGAAGTCTTTTTCAAGGTTTTCTTATTTTTGCACCTTATTTGTCATCATAAAAAAGGGAGAGATTATTGGCCCAACAAGGCTTTCACATCTTTTTTTGATGGTAAAAAATAAAGGATGGTTTAACTAATTCGTGTTCAAGTTAAGATTTCAGGAACTCTAAAATAACAAGTTCAAAAAGATCAAGAAAGAATGATCAAAGATCACCAAGTGCTTAAAGTCATACTACATTTACAAAGCAATCAAGTGGAAGCTCAAAAAGACTCAAGATAGTTAAGAAAATGAAGCTCAAAGAATGATCAAGCTCAAATAAAAAGAAAGGATATTCATGAAGACTTCAAAGATCAAAAGAGTTTTTAAGTTTTAGGAAGCTTCATGTAAGTGCTTCAACTCTAAATATCATTTTGGATGCGATGAAGCTCATTAGGGGATAAAATGGACTTAGAGACCTTATTTTAAAAATCCCAAAAAAAATATTTTAAATGTAAGAACGCAAGAAAGCCAAGGGTTTTGAAAACAAAGAGAAAAATAGATTTTTTATCTTTTCAGATGACTAAGGAATAAACTTCAGGCGACTAATGATTTTCCTGAAAGTATTCTGAAAAGGCAGTGTAGCCTTAGGCGACTAAAATTGTAGCCTCAGGCAACTGAACTTATAGTTCAAGCGGTCGAACCTCAACAACAGCTATATTTTTTAAATATTTTAATTTCAAATTTAAATTTCTTGCGCCCCAAACTTTCTAAAAACTTGGGGGACACTCCATGTAATCTTGGGCAGCACGAATAAGACCTTTTCTAAGTCTATAAATACATGGTCTATGAAATCAAATTATACCAAGAATTGAAAATCATCTCTCAAAACTCTCTTGCTCTCAAAGCTTTCTTGCCTACTGAATTGCTGTTAATCAACTGAGATTATTCTAAGTTTCTGATCTCTTCTCTGAGCAAAAATTCTGAGTTCTTGAATATTATCAAGAGAAAAATACCGGTGAAATAATTCTTGAGTTTCATACTTCATTATTTTTTATATTTTGATTGAAGTACATTAATGATTTCAAATTGTAATAACCAGCTCTATTTGAGAGCATTCTTTGTACACACATATTTGATCTTCTTCTTGTAGTTAATGGTTCAAGGTTGTTTGGATCATTGGACCAAGCGTGGGGTATCTCTTAGAGAGGGGGCTCTACCCTTAAGGAAGTTTGTAACGGTTTGTTCCACCCAAAATGGAACGGTATAGTGGAAACCTTAGGTGGTATTAGACTAAGGCGAGGACATAGGCTGTGGATAAGCTGAACGTCATAAAAAATCTCGGTCTCACTCTTAACCTTTATCTTTATTTTCTGCATATATAAATTGTGTCGTGTGTATTCAAAGTGCAAGAAGCCAAAGCCGAGATGAAGAAGACTTTTGACTTAAGAAAGTATGTTGATCTTTTACGAAACCTTAAAGGGAGTACGTTGATCATTTGCGGAAATATTAGTTGAAAGAAAGCAAGCAAATTTCATTCATAATAGGGCTTGAATCAAATTCATTCACACGGGGCTACAACCAAACTATACTTTGAGTGTTTGGAATCAACAAAGCGCTACAACTTGTTTATTGTGTTGATTGGATTATTTGATTGTTGTTTGCTTGTGTTGAGATTTAGTGTGGTTTGTGAATTGATTAAATAGCTGAGTATTATTGTGTGATTGCGAAAAAGGTTGTGACTTCATAAAAAGTTTATAAAGAAAATTTTAATAACCCAATTCACCCCCCTCGTAGGACTACACCTTAACTTTCATAATTGTATATCTTTTGTAGGTTTTTCATAGTTTTCCTCTGCTTGAGGACTAGAAAAGTACAAATGTGGCCAATAGGTGAGAAGGCGCTAAGGTGAAGGACTTGACACGTCGATATTAGGTTGGATTCCATTCTTGTGAGACTAGTTCACTCCATTTTCTTCATCAGCTCTTCAATGTATGTGAGATGTTTGATTATGCATGTTTTTCCTCACATACGAGAGTGACCCAATTTTCATGAGTGTTTTCAAGAGTATACCGGCGATACTGACTCAAGACAACCATTTTGTAGGTGTATGAGGACGATTCAAGTGAAATAAATCATTCACTTTATACATGCCTTGTGATGATGCTTGTTTATACTAATATTTATATGACGATATTAACTCTGAATATGAATTGCTGATTGATTCTTTGAGGGTTATGATTTCTTGATGGCTATATCTTTTTTTTTTTTATCAATTAGGTAAATATATTGATCGACTGAGAATATATACAACTACACTGCGCATTCCTAGGTCACCTTGATACCACAATGACAATACAAGTCAAAAGTCCCGAAATACATCAAACCTGGGCATACCCAAGGGCCAAGGAACTGGCCAATCACTATAGAAATACTCAGAGATATCACAAGAACATCAATACATGCCCTACAATATCAAATTGAAAACATATCAAATTTATCAAAAACCGCCCTATAGATATGTCTTTGTATGACACTAATTAAATCTATAGGAGGTATTACATGATTATCAAATCTTTTCTATTCCTAGAGTGCCAAATAAAATACACAGCAGTAGCCAAGCCAATTTTCTTCCCAGCTGAGTGAACTCCATTGCCTTTTGCTTCTTTATGTAACCATTTCACCGCTGCCTTGATTGAAGTCACAACCCTTTTAATTCCA
Source organism: Malania oleifera (assembly GCF_029873635.1). Classification (NCBI taxonomy): domain Eukaryota; kingdom Viridiplantae; phylum Streptophyta; class Magnoliopsida; order Santalales; family Ximeniaceae; genus Malania; species Malania oleifera. Next base: position 13,856,988 of record NC_080420.1, on the reverse strand, counting down.
ATCCACTTTCTTATGCTACCCCACACTTCAGCCGAGTACTTACAGTCGAAGAAAAGGTTTTCAAGTGTCTCCATATCCCTTTTACAGAAGGTACATCTTAACTCAATCTCTACTCCTTGTATCTTGTCACAAGTTGGGAGCTTTCCCTTCCATCCCAGCCACAAGCAAAAAGCATACCTCGGGGAAATTCCATTGTACCAGATAGATTTTTTCCATAGCATTTTTTAACTCTTCTCCCTCCAGAAATCATAGAGTGTATGCGAACCACTTCCCATTCTTTCCATATTTTCTATGGCTGCAGCCACACTCCCAGAATTCAGCACCAGCTGGTCTTTGATTTCAACCAAACTTTTGACTACGGGGGAGTCATCTTTATTAGCTACAACATACCAGATTTCAACCTCCTTCAAGTAAAACTGATGGATCCATTTCGTCCATAAACTATCCTTTTTAGCTTGAACATTCCACAACGCTTTAGTCAACAGTGCTCTGTTCCATGTCTTGAAGTCAACCACTCCCAAGCCACCTCCTTGTTTTGGCTTGTAGATTTCCCTCCAAGCAACCAAGGCCTTCCTCCTACCACCCCACAGGAATACTCGGCATAACTTGATTACTTGGTTTAGAACATTCCCTGGAATTGGAAAAATGGCAAGCCAAAAACATTCTATCCCTTGGATAATTGAATTAATTATTTCTAATCTACCAGCATAAGTCAAAGTGTGCCCAGGCCACCCTTTAAACAACCCAGCAATTTGATCAATCAAAGGCCTATAACGGGCAGCATTTAGTTTAGAAGACAGTAGTGGAACTCCCAGGTATTTGAAAGGAAATTCACCCTCTTTGAATCCTGTTTGATTTAAAATAATCTCCAAGTCTCATGGCTTCATACCAACCTAATAACGGTTTGATTTCAAACAATTTGCTGAGAGACCAGAGCACTGAGAAAACTCCTTCAAGCAATCCATTAGATAATTTACTGAAACAACATCTCCCTTAGAGAACAGCATGAGATCATCGGCAAAGGCCAAGTGTGTAATCTTCAGTTCATCACATTTGGGATGGAATTTAAATCTAAATTTACCCTCCAAGGATTTGAGTAGCCTCGACAAGTACTCCACACAAATAACAAAAAGCATGGGTGATAAAGGATCACCCTACCTAAGACCCTTCCTCCCCTTGAAAAATCCATTCGACCTTCCATTCAATGATACAGAGAAGGAAGCAGTCGAGGCACACTCCATGATCCAAGTGATCATTTGAGCACGAAAATTTAAATTCACCAACATATCTTTCAAGAAAGCCCACGAAACAGAGTCATAAGCCTTTTTCAGATCAATTTTCAGTAGGCATCGAGGGATATTTTTTTCCTTTTGTATCCTCTTATCAGTTCCTACACCAGATATATATTTTCCACCATATTTCTCCCTTTGACAAACGCTATATCTTGTTGAGGCATATATGGGTGACTTTCTTTAGAGTTGTCTTTATAATGGAGTTATTTATAGAAGAGCATGTTTGTAATGATGTTATATATATGTATATGAAGTTTTATAGTCGTGTTATTTGTTCGAGCTAAATTGATGTTCACTAGGACAGGTGTTTGTGGGTGTTGCCCTAGAAATCCTCATGAGACTATAACTTGTCCACTAAGGCCCCCTAGAGATTTAAAGCCTTATTGCATATGGTAAACGCAATCGTGTTTCCCACGAAAGAGAAGGTAGTTAGGAATTGTTTATCTTCTGTAGGTTTTTCTTAGTTTTTCTTTGCTCGAGAACTAGCAAAGTGTAAATTCGGGATTATGGTGTGCTCCTACAATATGCTATTTTAGGACTCCATTTACTCCATTTACCTATGCAATGCTCTTATTTACTTTGTAATTATCCCTTCTTATCATTGTTCAGAGTTACACGTGGTGTGTTTTATATTTCCTGAAATTGGAGCTTAAACAGAGAAGTTAAGTAGTGTAAGGAGTTAATGAAACAACTTGGAAGCAAAAGGTTCAACCAAGTGATTGACCAGGTCTCCAAGGCCTTTATTCAGCTGAAGCAACATGTCTCTAATCAACTATGTGGTGCAACCAATCAGTCACAAGGGGTGACAAGGTCTAGCTAGAAGACTCCAAAGTGCTGGTTGACAAAGAAGATTCATAGAATACCTCGACCAGGGCGCAACCAATAGACCTTGGACGTGTGACCTAGTCAACGATGCCATCAATTGAACAAAGAATGAATTGAAGATTTTCCAAAATGTCTTGACTAGGGCACAACCAGGAGAATTTGGGGTGCGGCCAGGTCGACTGTTATCGAGTTCAGAAACTACTGCGCGATATTTTTGGGTGAAATTTTCCTGATTTGAATTCAATCATGTGTAAACCCTAAGGGGTATAAAATTATTTTCTAATAGGTGATTAGGGTTCCCTTTTGTTCCTCTTTGGTCCCTTGAGCTCCCTCGAGTGCCCTTGGGTACCATTTAGAATAGTTTACTTTCAATTGTCAATTTACATTGCTTTGTTTACTTATGAATTGCAAGTTTAATTTAGTTTCGTTCCTGCTTTGTATTTAAATTTTTAATTTCAATAAAAGTCATGCTTTCAATTTTGTTCTTCAATACCTTGTATTTAGGTTTAATTTCATGCACAATGAGTATTTAATTTCTTTAGTTCTCTGGTTGTGATGAAACCCAAGGTTAGAATAGTATAACTAGGATTCAGTCAATTGTGCATAATAGCGTACAGTTGTTAGAGAGGAATTTGTTTTCTCTAGATAGGGTATACCCCATTCTCCCGATCATGCTCTGAATGATTGGTGCAAACCCGACAATGCTATGCTACTCAAGCAAATTGCTTGACCGTTGAAACCCTAGTATGGATAATTGACCGAACATAGTTTTTTCGTATCAACTAGGGTGGATTCATAACCAGAGACTTCCTTTCCATAAGAACTTTAATTCAATTTAATTGCTTTAATAGTTTAATAGAAAAACCAAATTCCATATTTTATTCTTGTTTCGGAATAGTAAGCTAGGTTAATTTGGTAAACCGCTACACTGAGTCCCTAAGATCGACTCCTGACTCACTCCTTGTTTTACTGAACTTGGGATTAGTTAGGATTATAAATATTATCTTTGGTAGTTAAGGACTCAAGCTTTGGCAAGCCTACCATCTCCCGAGCTAGAACTCCCGCCATTCTGAACACTGTCATCTCTATCGTGAGTCTTTAACTCCACCTACACCGCATGCTCATTTATGCTCCAGTTTTATGGCACCTGTTTCTCTTCTTCTTCCTCCTTAGTATGCGGCAACACGACTTTCTCATCAAAAATCGCATCTCTACTAATCACCACCTTATTTGCCTTTGGATCTCACAGCTTGAACCCTTTCACACCTTTCTGATATCCCAGAAAAATGCACCCTCTAAAGTTTGCATCAAGCTTTGATCTCTCCTCACTAAAAATGTGCACATAGGTTGGACATCCAAACACTCAAACCAGAGTAGTCTACCGCACTACCTTTCCACACCTCCTCTACTACTTTCCCATAAAGTGATGCCCTTAATGATCGGTTAACAAAAAAATAAGTCATACTTATTGCCTCATCCCAGAAGTTTTTTGCAAGCCCTACACTCAACCTGAGACACTGAACTCTTTCAGCTAGAGTTTGGTTCATCCTTTCCGCCACACCATTCGATTATGGTGTCTTGTGTACTGTGAAATGTCTTCTTATGCCATGCTACTCGTACAACTCCACAAACCTTGAATTAGTGTAATCATTTCCATTGTCTGACTTGAGGCACTTAATCTTTTCTCCCGATCTAGGTTTCCACCTCAACTTTCCACAATTTAAACCTAGCAAACGTTTCTAATTTATGCTGCATGAAGTATACCCAGACCTTTCATGAGTAATCATCAATAAAACTCATGAAGTACGTATCTCCACCCTAGATGTTACCCTCATCAGTGCCCAAACATCTGAATGAATGTAGTCAGAGATACCCTTCGTTTTGTGTGTGACAGTCTTGAACTGCCCCCTGTTATGTTTTTCAAGAACACAATACCTACAGAAATTCAACTTGCATGTTTTGAAACCCTTTAAAAAATTTCCCTTATAAAGCTTCATCATTTCACGCTCACCAATATGCCCTAACCACATATGCTACAAAATAGTATTATTTGAGTCAGAATCTCCAGTTGCAGCTCCACCTACGACTATGGTACCCAACAGTGCATAGATATTTCCCACTAAATTTTATCCTTTCATCACCATTAAAACGCCTTTACACACCTTCATTACCCCACTTTCAGACTTGTAATTAAACCCGTTACAATCTAAAGTGCCCAATGAAATTAAATTCATTCATAGATCTGGTATGTGTCTAACATCACATAATGTTCTCACAATGCTATCAAACATTTTAATTCTGATAGTTCTTATTCCAATAATTTTGCATGAAACATCATTTCCCACCTGAACAAAATAAGAATTTACTGACCAATAGGTGCTGAACCAATCTTTATTTGGTGTCATGTGATAAGAGCACGCCAAATATAGGATCCAAGAATTTGTGAAGCGATCTGAACTTGATGAAAGGGAAAGTGTATCACAAACATCGCTCTCTCAGTCTCATTCTTCCACTACGTTCACTAATTTTGACAAACCCTCTTACTTTTCTGCATTCCCTTTCTTCCTTCCAAACACTCCGATTTTATGTGCCCTTTTTCCCACACTTAAAACATTGTATGTTCTTCTTCTTCTTGTATTGGGACCGAGATTTATTATTACTCGATCCACTCTGGAACTTGCTTCTCCTATGTTCCTAGTTACCCTTCACCACAAGCCTTTCACCTTGTGAAATCTCATCGCTAGCTTTTTTCCTTTGATGAAAATCTAACAGAGCGTTTGTAACCTCTTCCAAATTCAAGATTTCCTTTCCCAACGTCAGAGTTGTAACTAGATTTTCATACGTATGAGACGTAGGTAAGGAATTCAGTCGCATCAATGCTTTACTTCCTCCTCGAACTTCACATCAACCTGCATTAAATCACTTATAATTTAATTGAATACATTGGTCTTTTCATTCAAATCCGAACTCCTTGTCATCTTAAGTCAATACAATTTTTGCTTAATTAAGATACAACTTATTTGTCAAAGACTTGGACATATACCGACTTTCTAGCTTCTACCAAACTGCTGTCGGAGATTCCTCACCCTTGACGTGATATAACACGTCATCAGACAAAGCCTCATAGTCACCACAACCATCGCTTTCAACTCCTTCCAACTTGTTTCATCCATGCCTTCCGGTTGACTTTTGTATAATGCATTCATCATACCCTGCTACATTAACAGATCCTTAACCCTCCTCTACCATAGTCCGAAATTTCTCGATTCGTCGAACTTAACAACATCAAACTTTGTAGAAGAAATCCTAGAAGTCATTATAACCAATTTTCTTTGATACCAATTTGTTGTGCAAATCAATGCGCAGCGGAAAACCGAATCACACTATGCAACAACAAACGAGGAAATATACAGAAAAACACAATCACGTAAATTATGTGAAGATAATAAAATAATGACACAAAGAATTACGTGGTTCAGCAATGCCTACATCCACGGAAGAAAACAACAGTGAATTTTCACTATCTTGTGTTAAAAGACATTGAATTACGACATACAACATTGTATGTGTAACCCTCCTGGTGGTTCCCCCCCGCCCCCCCCCCCCCCCCCAACCTATTCAACTTCACAACTAAAAATTCAAAAAACAACGCTGAGTAACCGAACCAAACCATTAATGATTTCAAATAAACTGTCGACGGTTTAATGTTGAGACAAAATCATCGAAATAACTTTGTAAAGTCGTCGATTATTTCCTCTTACCTTGAACAAAATCTTTGACGGTTTTAGGCAAATCGTCGTTAGTTTCTTCCAGCAAGTCAGTTTCTCTTTTTTGTCCACCATGTTTTCTTTGTACATGCTGTGTTCCACTCAACATATGAGCCATATATTATAACATCAAGCCACCTGATGCAGTCAATATTGGAAGAAAGAGAGCAAAAAAAATTTAGAATGACAGAGGTTTCGCCTTAATTTGGTGCATGAGCTCAAAATTGCTGTTGGATTCCACCTTACCATTTTAGGCTATTTTAGATCATACAATACAATTAAAAATAACAAAAAAGAAACAAAAAATAATAAATAAATAGAAGATTGAGAGAAGTAAAAAAAAAAAAAACTTCTCAATCTCTATTTTGATCATTCAGTCAAAATGATCATATATAGAAGACTCTTGATACTAACAAAAATATCACAATTAAAGATTCAAAGATAAACTAGTGAGGACGGGGCTCGCACATATACATCAATTTTACTCATAAAAACTCTCCTTGTGCCTTGGAGAAGTACCAAAATTGGCAAAGTGAACGGAACTCGAATGATAGTGAGGTCGTGGCTCACGCATATGCATCTATTCTACTCTTGGATGATTCAGTCTTTGCATTCACACGAGCCATAATGATTAATGACTAAACCCAATAAGTAGGCCTGGAAAAACGGGTCATGACTCGTCGGATCATCCGGACCCGTCCATTTAATAATTAGGCGAGTCACGGGTCAACCCGTTTATAAACGGGTTCATCCAGGTTTGGGCGGGTTGTTAATTTGGATCCTTAACAGCTTCAGCCTTCAGTCAACACAGTGGACCACACAAAAAAACCTAAGGCTAAGACGCTAAGTCCCTGACTCCCTAACCCTAACCCGCGTCGCGGCTCTCATCGTCTCTGACCTCTCATCTCTCACTCTCTCAAATCTCAATCCTCTCCTCTCCTAAGTCTCCTCTCCTCTCCTCTCCTATGGTACGCTGTGCGCTGCTACGTGTCGGTGCTGCGAGTTTGCGAACGATCCACTCAACACCTTGAGCAACTCAAGTCGCCGTCTCCTCTAGGCTCCATGGACCACAGCCACAGGCATCAGTCCCCCCCAGCTCCACAGACCACTCGATTCCACACCTCCAGCCTCCAGTGGCTCAAAGGTAAGATTAAGCTCCCTCAGGCCTCACGAATCGAGCTCCCTCACGATCCACAAACGCAGAGGATATGAATGATGAATGAACTAAAAAATATTTTACATTTAGCTTTGTAGGTAAATATTGTGGGACTCATTTAAATTTAGATTTATATATAAATATTTTATGCATGTATTATGCATATCTAAACATGAGAGTTGGAATAGGAATGGCTTCTCATCTCTCATCTCCTCCACTCTTAGTTCTCACCCAGCATTCGCCCTTCTCTGACCTCACCACTCTCTTGAAACAACTGTGAGCTCTCTCTCTCTCTCTCTCTCTCTCTCTCTCTCTCTCTCTCTCTCTCTCTCTCTCTCTCTCTTTTTGGGCTGTCTTTTTCATGTCTGAATTTCAATAATTTCTTGTTTCTCTGAATCTAAAATTTGTTTGCATTAGTCCCTTGGAGTATCCATCTAATTTGACATCATATTAAGGTTGTCGAGTTTTTGTTTCGTTTTCCCAATTTTTTGGGTCTTTTCCTTTGCTCGAAACGTTAGCTAAGATTTCCCATTTCAGGATGGCCTCAATTTGAAATGGGTTTTGCATTTTATGTTTGAATATAACATAAAATGGGCTTTACATTTTATGTTTCTTTTAAAAATTAATTTCTATAGCATATCCATTTTACAATTCTATTTCAAAATTGTGTTTTTTTTAATTATACATTTTTTTTAAAAATGTATTATTTTTTACATTGTTTTTTTTTTTTAGAAATTAATAAATATGATGCAGTATTTTTTTTAAAAAAAAATGTCATTTTATATGGAATTTTTTAAAAAATTTAAAATAAATAAATTATATTTTTTTAAACGGGTGACCCGTTATCCGCTCGTTTAATAAACGGACGGGTTAGAATTGACATATGTGATCCATTTAACATCAACCCATTTATGACCCGACCTGTTAATGACCCGTCCGGACTCGGCCTGCCCGCCCATTTTGCCAAGCCTACCAATAAGGTCACAAGGGGCGGCCATGGTTGAAGCCCCACGCGATGCATCCAATCTACCTGCTCCTTTTGTCAATTAACATTAACTCTGTCTGAATAATCCGTCGCCGAACAGAAGCCAGCAGGGGCCCATGTGTTCCCAATTCTGATTTGATTTTTCAATTTTCTGGTTAGCCAATTGCAGGGTTCGTGTAAAATTGACAGCCCGCGCTCTTTTCGAGTCGAAACTGGATTAGAACCTTCCGATTCATATGTGAATCAACGTGGGATCGCACGTGGTCAGCAGAAATCGCACCCTCGCTTTGATTTTAATTCTCCTGATCTTGAATTTAATTCTTTAATGCATACGGCTGTGAGAATCCCGTACATGGGCAGAACTCGTGCTCCAAGAAAATCCAATGCAGCAATGCCCACGAGTCACGACGCTAAAAATTCGTCATCCCAGAAGCATCAAAATAGATGATGACGATTTTACAGCTTCTAATTTAAATTTATTTGCTTTATGTGCACATTAAATAGAATTTAAGTACCTTAAAAATATAATTTTATATATAAAATAAATCAATCTATTATACATTAAATATTCAAATATCATATGATAAACGTGAATTTATTAAAGTCAATATGTCATAATTAAAAAAATTAATAAACTTTTATATTGTACAGATGGTTTAGTATACTTTTGTGAAATTACGATTCATTTAATGGGCGTTAAATTTTAAAAAAAAAAAAAATTTAACTATTTATGGAATGCAAATATCATTATGAGAATTTACTTTAAGACTATAAATAAATTTCTTCCTTATTCATTACACACACAACTTAAAAGACGAATAGTCACATGTGGTGCAATAACTATATATATAGAAGTAATTACGAAAATAATAATATTTTTATCAATTATTATTGTTTAAGTATGCGTTTATCAAATTATGCACATTTCTTATAAATTTTGTACTAAGGTTATATTTAATTAAAAATATTCATCTATTTGAAACATTGTGCTTAAATTTTAATGAATTTAAATGAAATTAAGTATAATTTAACATTGTATTTTATCTAAATTTACATAAATTTAAATTTAAATTCCAAATTTTCTAAGTTATCAAATATAAAGTATCAATAGATTTTTTTGTTGTCATGATAATAATAATATAATAAGTCTTAAATTGCAGCAACTAATTAAGACTACATTATTTGCAGCATAAATAAACTCACATGTATTATTATTTTTTTCTCTAGTCAAGCCTAATATTAAAAATTAGGATAAAAGATACTAATTTTTCCTGAGATTTGATAAAAGACAATGATTTTCTTTAAGATTTCAAAAAATCTAAAGACCTTTCTTGAGATTTTTAAGATTTTAAAAATTGTATAACTCTCTCACAAGATTTGTTAAAAAAGTTACAAATTTTCACTTATACTTTATAAAAAAGTTAAGTATTTATAAGAGAGATGTGTCTCTTTTTAATAAATATCAAGAAGAAAGTTCTTTACAAAGACTAAGCACAAAAAGATTTGAAAAGAAATTTCAAAGCATGTGGACTGACTCACTGGACAACTGCGTCAGAATTAACCTTTCCTTCTCTTTATTTTATTGAATGACCATCACTTTTTGTTTATCCGAGTAAAAGGATGACATGATTTGTCACCTACTACCCAGGCTGCCCAGCTACCCAAGCTTGAACACAAGATTGCGGTGGGCTGGGAAGGCAATCGGAATTCAAAGTCTTTGCGTTTACCTGCAGAAAATTTCTCTTAGATTACAACGTCTATGGGTTTCTGCTCATCGTCACATGAATGCCTAATAGCACAGACAGAAAAATGGCCATTACTAGCGGAAACCCAGTTATTGTTCCTCTTTGTTCAGTCTTAATCTTATTCCACCATCCCGTTTTAGTGTGTCATGCTGCCAGCACAATCACACGGGGCCAAGTGATAAGAGATGGTGAAACTTTGGTTTCTGCTCACCAGATGTTCGCTCTTGGGTTCTTTAGCCCTGGGAATTCTACGTATCGATATCTCGGAATATGGTACCACAATGTTTCTGCGAAAGATGTGGTTTGGGTGGCTAATAGAGCAAATCCAGTGTCTGGTAAAGATGGAGTCTTAAAGATTAGAAATGATGGGAATTTGATGGTTTTAGATGGGAGTGGGAGTTCAGTTTGGTCAACTAATGTTTCAACTGGTATAGCTGAGAATTCTACTGCAACTCTATTGGATACAGGAAATCTTATACTCTCTAGCAGCAAAAATGTTGATGATCCTAGTGAGGCCTACTGGCGGAGTTTTGAAGATCCAACTGACACGTTCTTGCCAGGCATGAGAGTGGAAATGGCTGCCAATAGTGGTGAGGAACGCATCTTCACTTCGTGGAGATCTCCTAATGATCCTTCTCTGGGAAGCTACTCGATGGGCATTGATACTCATGGATTACCTCAGGTAGTGATATGGGAGCATTCAAAACGGTGGTGGAGAAGTGGACATTGGGATGGGCTAATATTCACAGGCATTCCTAGTATGAGACCTCTCTTATGGTACGGTTTTAAGCTTTCAACTGACGACAATGGGAGTAGGAAAACGCATTTCGCATATACTGTACCAAACAGGTCTGATATTGTGAGATTTTCGTTACAATGGGATGGAAAGGAGCAGCAACTAAGGTGGGACGAAGGCGCAGGGAACTGGCGTATAATGCAATCGTTTCCCACTGATGAGTGCAATGTGTACAATAAGTGTGGTAACTTTGGCAGCTGTAACGTGATGGATGCTACTAAATGCAGTTGTCTTGATGGGTTTGAGCCTCGATACATTGATGAATGGAACAAAGGAAATTGGTCAGGTGGGTGTGTTCGGAGGACTCAGTTACAATGTGAACGGAAGAGAAGTACGGATGAAGATACATTCTTAGAAGTGAAGGGGGTCAAGTTGCCTGATTTGGCAGATTTGGTGATGTTGGACAGGAAGGGGTGTGAGGAAGAGTGTTTGAAGAATTGTTCGTGTACCGCATATGCATCTGTAAGTGGAATTAACTGCATGCAATGGAGTGGGGATTTGGTTGATATTCAGCAATTTTCTGTAGGAGGGAACACACTTTATATACGCGTAGCTGATTCTGAATTCAGTGAGTTAAACTTCAGTCATTGTTGCTGCTGTTTTGTATAGTCTAGCACCACCTTCTATTACATCATTCATTTTCTTTGATTGTGGCTCTTTTCTTTCACTATTGAATTGTCTTTGTTTATAAATTCAACTGAATCGATTGCCATGGAAGGGTGGGGATGTTTTAGATTAGGACTCTTATAGGAGAGGTCAAACATATACAACATTTTCTTTATGAAGCATAGAAACTGACTTTTTGAGGCTCTTGTCAGTCATGATAATAGGCAAAATCCCCCCCCCCCCCCTCCCCTTCTCTGTTCAATTGAAAAATACCATTGATGTTCAATATTATGTCTAATGGGAGGGGAAAACATTCTACTGCTGCTCAACCTTATCTCATGTTGCAGTTTGCTCCAAAAAATTATGCTGTTTATTCAAACCCTCTGAAATGAGTCATAGTAACTTAAGGAGTGCATCTGCTTTGTCAAGAGTTTCTAAGGACCTGTTCCCAGCTCTAATTCTGAGGCCATTACCCAGGGCAAAGACAATGAGTTCATGGGAAGAGTTTTCTAGATATGGTTTTAATCATTTTCATCTGAAGCTGCTGCTTTCAAGAATCAAGAATTCCGTAGCCATGACAATCAATATTCTCAAAAACCAAAGGTTTTTCTGTTTCATCAAACATTATTTGTGATAGGGGAGAATCGAAGATTCTCCATGATATTTGCTAAATCAATTTTGGTTCCACAATATCCGATTTATATAGCTTTAGATATACGGTTCCACAATATGTGATTGATATAGTTGTAGATATATGTAAATATATTTTGAATATTTGTATTTTGATTCTTTCCTATTTTATAGTAACACACAAGTGTAATTATTTTATATATACAAGACGTTATCTCCTCCATATGGTTAAGGAGGATTTCAGCCATTACTCTTTGTTTGTTAAACATCTTTATGGTATCAGAGCAAACTTTTTCTTTGATTCTACCATGGCTGATTTGGCTTCTTCCTCACCTACTCTTCCGCTTAACACCATGGTGCATATGCTCACCATTAAACTAACTTCCTCCAATTATCTGTTGTGGAAAAATCAGTTTGTTCCTCTGTTAGCCAGCCAAGAATTTTTTGGTTATTTGGATGGTACCATCGTGGCTCCCCCGACCACGATTTGTGCTTTTAATGGAACAAAGCCAAATCCGAGGTACACTTCTTGGCTGCAAATCGATCAGACGTTACTCAGTTTACTCTACTCTTCTTTTATAGAGGAGTCTATGAGTGAAGTACTGGGTTTGCATCATTCTCATGAGGTTTGGCGTGCTCTTGAAGTCTCATTCTCGCTCCAATCAAAGACTCGAGAACTGCAACTCAAGGATGAACTCCAACTGATGCAATGCGGCTCTCAGTCCATTGCTGAGTTTTCCCGCACCGTCAAAGGTCTTTGTGATCAACTGGCTGCTATTGGTCGTCCCATTGACAACAATGATAAAGTCCACCGGTATTTGTGAGCATTGGGACCCGACTACAAGATCTTTTCTAACACCATGATGTCACAGCTTCTGCTACCCTCCTTTGCCGAGATTGTTCCAAAAGCTTTGAGTCATGAGATTTTTGAAAGATCTGTTTCCCACTCGTCTTCCAATTCAGCTTATTTTGTGCAACAAGCTTCCAAAGCGGCAGGGGCCAAGAAAGGGAAAAATCGGTCTTCCTCTTCTTCTACAACTTCTGCCAATTCGAAGCCATCATCTACCTCCTCTGTTTACTTTTAGTTGTGTGACAAGGAAGGACACTTGGCTAAACGTTGCTGGACCTTCTTGAAACTCAGGAAGAAGCAATTGGCCAATCTTGCTGAAGCTTTTTCCACTTGCTCGATTCAAGATCTAAATGGCTCTGAATGGTTCCCTAACTCTAGTGCAACATCCCACATGACCAGCGACACCGAGGGTGTGGATCAACCGGCTATCTACTCTAGTAATGAACGTGTCATGGTTGGAAATTGTCAGACTTTAGCTATCTCTCATGCTAGTTCCATTTCATCTCTTATTCCGTCTAGTTCCCTTCTTCTATCAAATGTCTTATTTGTTCCGGGCATTAAGAAAAATCTTATTTCGATTAGTCAGCTTACTAAAGACAATAATTGTTTTGTTACCTTTTCTTCCTCTGGTTTTACCATATAGGATCGGGTCACAAGAACGGTACTAGGAGTCGGAAGATGTGAAAATGGTCTCTACATGTTGGATCAACGTCATCATGCTTTTGTGTCCACCACATCCTCTTCACCGTGAGCCTCTATTCGTTTATATGGCATGCTTGCCTTGGTCATCCACATTATCGCACCGTTGATTCTCTTTCTACATTAGGATCTATTTCTTGTAGTAATAAATTGGTGAACATTGATTTTGAAATTTGTTTTGGTTGTAGACTTGGCAAAAGCCACCATTTACCTTTTTCTCTAAATGATGAACGTTGTGCCATGCCTTTTGATTGTATACACTATGACTTATGGGATCCGTCCAATTCTTTCTTTTACTGGATATAGAAACTATGCAGTATTTATTGATGATTGTACTAGATTTAGTTGGATATTCGCATTAAAACAAAAATCTAATTTTTTTGATACTTTCATTCGTTTACAATGGTACATTGAGACGCGATTTTCATCGAAAATAAAATATTTTCAGTGTGATGGAGGAACCGAAATTGCGAATAATAAATTCTGCTCTCATTTGCACTCTTGTGGTATTGTGCTTTGTTTGGCATGCCCTCACACTCCTACTCAAAACGGCACTGCCGAACGCAACCACCGTCAAGTCACAGAAACTGAACTTACCCTTATGTTCCATGCACTTGTACCCCTCTCTTTGTGGGTTGAAGCCTTCTCTACAACTGTCTTCCTCATTAACCGACTCCCGTCACTGTCACTTGATGGCAAAACTCCTTATGAGCTCCTGTTTGGTAAGCAACTAGATTACTCTATGCTTCGCACTTTTGGGTGTCTTTGCTTTCCTTATTTGAGAGATTACTCACCTAATAAATTGTCTCCAAAATTTGCTCATTGTGTCTTTTTAGGTTACAGTACCCTTCGCAAAGGGTTTAGGTGCCTAGATTGTAAAACACATTGTGTCTATGTTTCTCGACATGTGCAGTTTTATGAGAACAATTTTCCCTATCATGGTGACTCTGTGCAAAATCTGCAGTCCAACATTGACTACACTCAGTTTTCCGATTGTCAGGATTGTGTGTTTACTTCTTCTAATGTTGGTTCTTCTCATTTGTTTTCGAGTTCACCATGTTTGCCTTGCAGTGACTCTTCGCATCTATCCTCGGATCCTTCCCCTAATCCCCAGGTTCCTTTTCATGTGGAACCCCTCTCGGATTCTACAGCTCCAGACTCACCTCTTCCTCCACCTGTGTCTTCGGTTCCTCGTGTGACCACTTCCAGCCACCCGATGATTACTAGAGGTAAAGTAGGTATATTCAAACCAAGGTTATATCATGCTATGTTTGTTTTGTCTTCTTCTCAAGCTTTTCAGGCACTTCTTGCTCTCAAAGAGCCTAGGGGTTTTAAATTTGCTACAAAACACCCTGAATGGCTCTCGGCTATGGATGATGAAATTCAATCTTTGAAGAAAAATGATATGTGGGTTCTTGTTCCTCGTCCTCAAAATCATAATGTGGTTGGATGTCGTTGGATTTTCAAAACCAAACTTCGCTCTAATGGGTCTATTGAGCGCCATAAGGCTCATCTTGTCACTCAAGGATTTTCTCAGATTCATGGTCTTGATTTTGGTGATACTTTCAGGCTTGTTGTGCGCCCAGCTACGTTCAAAATTATTTTGTCCTTGGTCGTTACTTTTGGATGGCATTTACATCAGTTGGATGTTAAAAATGCCTTTCTCCATGGTTTTCTCAATGAAGAAGTGTACATGGAACAACCGTCTGGCTACACGGATCCACAGTTCCCTTGGCATGTGTGTCGCTTGAGGTGTGCTCTTTATGGCTTGAAACAAGCCCCTCGAGCTTGGTTTCATCGCTATAGCTCTTTTCTGCTTAAAACTGGGTTTATTTCTAGTCAGGAAGATTCCTCATTGTTTATCTATCACTCCTCACTTGGAACTGTTTATCTACTTGTTTATGTTATTACATGGTCATAACTAGAAGTTGTCTTTCTATAGTTCAAACCCTTATTCCTTGGCTTTCCAAGGAATTCTCCATGAAGGATTTGGGTGATCTTCATTATTTTCTCGGTGTTGAAGTTCAATCTAATGAGAAAGGTTTGTTTCTCATTCAAAAAAGTATGCTCTTGATCTCTTGTAGTGTGCTTCAATGATTGATGCAAAGCCTGTCACTACACCTTTTGTTGTCAAACAGCACCTCTCAACCAAAGGAAAGTTGTTCTCCGACTCTACTATGTTTCGTTCTCTTGTCGATGCTCTTAAGCACTTGACCATCACCAGGCCTAATCTGTCCTTCAGTGTGAATTCTATTTGCCAATTCATGCTCACTCCCACCGAGGACCACTTTCATGCACTCAAACGTATTTGGCGTTATGTAAAAGGCACTCCTCATCATGGACTACAACTCCATAAACAGTCCAATCGTGATCTTCTTGCCTACTCCGATGCAGATTGGGCTGGATGTCCTGATACACGCCACTCCACTACAGGCTATGCTATCTTTTTTGGCGCCAATTTAGTCTCTTGGTCCTCTAAGAGACAAAGCACTGTCTCTCGTTCAAGTGCCGAAGCAGAATATCGCTCCTTAGCCGTTGCAATTGCGGATATTTCCTGGATTACTCAATTGCTTCAGGACCTTCGTGTTACACTCTCAGCACCACCCAAAATTCTTTGTGACAATCAAAGTGCAATTTTTATGGCAATCAATCTGATTACTCGCCCTCGGTCAAAACATATTGCGATCGACTACCATTTTGTTCGTGAACTTGTTGCTAATGGCACTTTGAAAATTGATTTCATCCCCTCACATTTGCAGCTTGCCGATTCATTGACCAAAGGTGTCACCAAGCCTCAGTTTTTTCTCTTTCGAAGCAAGCTCAGCGTTATCCCTTTTGCCACGCTCACCTTGTAGTGGAGTGATAAGGGAGAATCGAAGCTAAATCAATTTTGGTTCCACAATATCCGATTAATATAACTGTAGATATACAGTTCCACAATATCCGATTGAGATAGTTGTAGATATATGTAAATATATTTTGAATATTTTTATTTTGATTCTTTCCTATTTTATAGGAACAAACAAGTGTAATTTTCTATATATACAAGACGTTATCTCCCCCATATTGTTAAGGAGGATTTTAGCCATTTCTCTTTGTTTGTTAAACATCTTTAATCTGAGTTTCAACTCTAGCTAGAATCAATATTTTTTTAAATGCAGTGTGACTTTTTGACTCTCTTTTATTCTTCATTCAGTTGAAAAAAAACAAAAAAGGACAGCCCGGTGCACAAAGCTCCCGCGCATGCAGGGTCCGCTCATTCAGTTGCCTTGCTTTTTTCGCTCTTTTCTGTTTCATCCTTTTTGATAACATTGCTTGTATGTAAACCAGATCCTTATCAGATGATTAAATATAATTAAATAATGTATAGGGGATAAAAACTTACGACAAACAAGAATCTCAAAAGAAGTTCGTACAATTAGAGGCTGCCATTATTGGACTCCCATTAGCTTTTGCCTGCCATTCGCCTTACATTTCTGAATATCAAAAACTCATAAGGAGAAAGAAAGCACTTGATTCTTATTGACAATCATTATATTATTTTCCATCATTTTTCATTTGATGATCTGAGCAAAATTAGCAAGGATGGTTTGCTTATCAGAAACCAAACAATAAAACTAGGATCCAACAGATTACTGCACACTGGAGTCTAGCAGGTTTGGTTTCAATCTCTGCAACTTTTGAATCTTCTCCTTCTACTGTATTTGTGGCTTTTATGTGGCACAGTGCTCCTCTCTTATCATTTTTGTGTGGTTGTAGCATTGTTTCCCCTTTTACATGTTGAGCTTGGGCTTGATGGTTTTTCCTATTGAGCTCTAGCTGGTTTGTATAGTCTTGAGCTGTACTCTTTTCTTTTATTAATGAACTTTACATTTTTATTTATTTATTTATTAAAAAAAACAAAAACAAAAGAAAGAAATAAAGAAACAAAAGCATGTTTTGAACTTCCTCTCAATATGCTTGTGCGGGTCTGCTGATTTTTGGCAACGCGATTAAGTTTATTTTATCTTCAATGTAGGCAGCAAGAGAATAGTGTCCGATTTTGTTATAATTACAATTGCAGTTGCTGGAACAATATTCGTAATCGCATGTACTTGGCTGGTGTGGAAGCTCAAAGAAAAATTGAAAGGTGAATGAGCACACCATATCTTTAAAATTGTAATAATAGCTTGTATTGTGTCCTCAACTTTTTCATTAATTCGTGATTTCTCTCCCTCCAGTGTCCTCAAATACATCCCAGACGAACAGCTTAAGACAAATATTTGATTCAAGCGGAAGTAAAGATTTTTCCAATCAATTTTCTGGACCAGGTGACCTTATTGGAGAAGGGAGGCAACGGAATGGACCAGAATTACCATTGTTCAATTTCGACTGTGTATCAATAGCTACAAATTATTTTTCTCATGAAAACAAACTCGGACAAGGGGGGTTTGGTCCTGTTTACAAGGTGGATTTTTTTTGTGAAAAACTGCAGAAAGTCAAAGAAGTTCAGTTGTAGGATCAAATGATGAAATATTTTTTTTATCTGTTTCCCAGGGGAAGCTACCTGGAGGAGAGCAAATAGCTGTGAAGAGGCTCTCAAAATGGTCTGGGCAAGGCTTGGAGGAGTTCAAGAATGAGATTATACTAATTGCCAAGTTACAACACAGAAATCTTGTGAGACTTCTAGGCTGCTGTATTCAAGGGGAAGAAAAGATGCTAATTTATGAATACTTGCCCAACAAAAGCTTGGATTGCTTTATTTTTGGTTTGTTATTTTTAACTCTGATAACTCCATTTTCTTGCTTCTATGGACCTGTATGCTGCATACTAATATTTGTTTGCAATTCTTTTAATGAACAAAATTCCAGATCCAGCCAAGCAAGCACAACTAGACTGGAGGAAACGCTACACAATTATTGAGGGGATTGCTCGAGGGCTCCTTTATCTTCACCGAGATTCAAGACTTAGAATAATTCATAGAGATCTAAAGGCAAGCAACATTTTGTTGGATGAGGAGATGAACCCAAAAATTTCGGACTTCGGCATGGCAAAAATTTTTGGAGGGAACCAAAATGAAGCAAATACAAGCCGAGTTGTTGGCACATAGTATGAATTACATTCATAGACGTTTATATAGTGATTCATCTCTAGTCCCATATGACCAACTTGTTTTAATTTGATTTGACTAACAAATGCAGCGGCTATATGTCTCCGGAATATGCAATGGAAGGTCTGTTTTCTGTAAAGTCTGATGTCTATAGTTTTGGGATACTACTACTAGAGATTTTAAGCGGCAGGAGGAACTCTAGCTTCCGTTCACAGGACATCTCAAGCCTTGTTGGATATGTAAGTGTGTATTTTCCTGTCCTGAACTTACTGTTAGTGAAAATCGTTTTCTCTTTGAGCAATTAAATAGGGGCTGCAACGATAAAATGTAAAATGTGGAACTGGTTTCAGGCATGGCATCTATGGAATGAAGGTAGAATAATGGATTTTGTTGATCAATCCCTGGGAGGCTCATGTTCTCAAAGTGAAGTCAGGAGATGCATGCATGTGGGGCTGCTGTGTGTGCAAGACTCTGCTGCTAATAGACCGACAATGTCATCCGTGTTACTGATGCTGGAGAGCGAAGCTGCAACTTTGCCACTTCCCAAGCAACCCACGTTTTCTTCAATGATGAGGTCCATAGATATGGATTTGTGTCCAGAAGGTCATGATTTTATATCCTCGAATAATGTAACAGTTACAGTCATTGTTGGAAGATGACACTTACATCCTATCTCCTGTGCTTTGCTCGTCTTCCCTTGTTTGTTCTCATATTCTACTCCTGGAATTTTATTTACCATCCGAGAAGCTTTTAGAAAAATGATGAATAAAGAATATTTTTTAACTCGGTAGGAAAAAATATTGGGCAAGGAAAGGAAGTGACATTAATAGTGGAGGAGTTTGATAAGAAAGGAGGTCGATTCAAATGAATTAAAGTAAGAAGTGTTTTTTTTTTTTGCAAGATTGATCTTTTGTGGTGCCTGGTGGGATTTTAGAATATATATATATATACCCTGTAATTAGCTGGTAAACATGGATAATTTTGTATTTAAACTCCTTACAAATGTGTCCCAGCGAGTGAGGGCCGGTCCGAACTCTGAAGAACCAAAAAGCATCATAAACTGATAGTATCATAAACTGTGACAGTTAATCTAAATGTATGTCCATTCTTGGAGATAATGCAATTAATGAAATCGGAAGAAGCCATATTGGTCTGGCTTATGTGGGTGCTCTGTTTTCTTAAATTGCACTGCTGCATGATGCAATCATAGTGTACTGGATAATAAAAAAATTTGACATATCAAGCAATATCCATAACAATAATTAAATAACAACCAAGATAGTTTACGATTCAAAAGAGTAAAGTGATGGGTTACATCTTATTAATTAGAATCGATTTTGTCATTATACATTAACTTAGTCCAGTTGAAGATTTATTAATCTTACAACAACAACAACAAAACCAAGCCTTAAGATCCACTAGGTGGGATCGGTTATATGAATAATTTTTCACCAATTTATGTGATTTTGTACCATTTCTTTTGACAGATTCAAAGATATTAAATTCTTACTCACTATCTCCTCCCTAGTTATTTTAGGTCTACCCCTACCCCTTTTACTACCCCCCATGGTAACTAACTCACTTTTCCTCATTGGCGCACTATGTGACCTACGTTACATGTGTTCATACCATTTGAGTCGTCCCTCCTTATCTTATCTTCTATAGGAGCTACACTTAACTTATCATGAATATTTCATTCGTTAATTTATCTTTCAATGTTATACCATTCATTCATCTAAGCATTCTCATCTCGGTAACTTTTACTTTTTAGATATTCTTTTTCTTTGTCGCCCAACATTCTTATCCATAGAGCATAGCTAGTCTTATAGCTATCCCATAAAACTTCCTTTTTAATTTTAGTGGTATTCTACGATCACATAGCACACTTGAAGCACTTCTCTATTTTACCCAACCTGCTTTAACTCTATGCATTACATCATTTTCAATTTCTCCTTCAACTTGCATAATAGATCAAAAGTATCGAAATCTACAAGTGCTTTTTTTTTTTTATCATCATCAAGTTTAACTTTGACTCCAATATTCCTTCTACCATTACTAAAATTACATTTCATATATTCTGTCTTATTTCTACTTATCCTAAAGCCTCTAGATTCTTAAGCATCTCTCCATAATTCTAACTCAACCTCTACTTCGTCCCTAGTTTCATCAATTAATACAATATCATCTGCAAACAACATACACCATAGAACCTCCTTTTGAATACTCTTAGTCAGTTGGTCCATCACTAAAGCAAAAGATAAAGGCTCAAAACAATTCCTTAATATACACCCATGGTGTTTGAAAATTCTCTAGTTTCTCCATTTATAGTCCTTACACTAGTCATTACTCCATCGTATATATCTTTAATGACATCAATATAACTACTACATATACCTTTTTTTTTTTTTTATCTAAAACCCACCATAAAACGTCCCTAGGTATCCTATCATATGCTTTCTCTAGGTCAATAAATATGATATGCAAGTCCCTTTTCTTTTCCCTAAACTTTTCCATTAATCTTCTTAAAAGATATACAGCTTCTATGGTAGATCTCCCAAACATAAAACAAAATTGATTTTCTGAGACTTTCGTTTCTAACCTTAATCTTTGTTCAACTACCCTTTCCCATAGTGTTGGTATTTCGTCCAACTTGAACACGCGCAGCAGAAGCACACATTCAATCACGAATCACTCAACACTCACTAATGCAATCACTCGATGATGAAATATACTAAAGAAGCAATCAAATAATAATAAGAACAATCAAAACACAACTAGAACACACAAGATATACGTGGTTTGGCAATAGCCTACGTCTACGGGAGCAGCACTTCGTTTTTCACTATGAATAATGTCAAAGCTTACATCTTTGGGTTATAATAGTGTTTAAGTATGAACCCAATGCCTATATAAGAGTTTTAGTAAACCTAAACTACATCTATAGTGATTCCCCAGATAAAAATCCTCTAGATAAGCCCAACCTACAAGCCTCAGAATTCTAATCACGTAATCAACGCCAACAGAAACAGTCGACTATTTAGGTCAAACAGCTGATTGTTTGGTGCTGAGAAAATAACCTCCTGCGTACTTCCTGAAACCGTCGAC
Source organism: Malania oleifera (assembly GCF_029873635.1). Lineage (NCBI taxonomy): Eukaryota > Viridiplantae > Streptophyta > Magnoliopsida > Santalales > Ximeniaceae > Malania > Malania oleifera. The sequence continues at coordinate 13,835,443 of NC_080420.1, read as the reverse complement.
GATTTGACCCAATCAGTCGATGGTTTGCCCTTAGTGCTATAAACTCCTCTTATGCAATTGTCTCTCGCTTCACGTATCTTTCTCTGGTATATGTGATTCGCTCAGAATATAAGCCACATCTCCAATAATCACCACCTTGGCGAATATTCACCACCTTGGAAATCTAAAAGCACAAATGCTGCTCCTCTCGGACCTGTAGATTGGGTATGTCTCCCCTTTAGCACTTAGAGACATTGATCAAGTCCAAGCAATGCTTGAACTTGCCCGTCGTGACCGGCTTCATCAGCATATCTGCCGCATTATTAGATGTATGGACCTTCTCGAGGAGAAGTTCCCTAAACAAATTAGTTCCCTGATCCTGTGATACCACACATCAATGTGCTTCGTCCTCGCATGGTACACCTGATTCTTTGCCAAGTAACTGGCACTCTGGCTATCACACTGTAGCCGAACTCCACCTTGCTGGACACCCAGCTCTCTAACCAACCCCGTAAGCCACAACACTTCCTTTGGCAGCCTCAGGCACTACCATGTACTCCAAATTGGTAGTAGACAACACCATGAGCGATTGTACCATATACCTCCAACAAATGGCTCCTCCCCACAAAGGTAAATATGTGCTCCGTGGTAGACCTTCTGTCATCTAGGTCTCATGTGCAGTCAGCATCCACGTACCCCACCACTGTTGGATCACTCTGTTGTGCTCTGAACTCTATGCCATATCTGGTCGTACCCCTCAAGTACCTGAGAATCCACTTCTCAGCATCCTAGTGTTGTCGACTCTAATTCGAGAAGAACTTGCTCATCACGCTGACAGCATGTGCCAGGTCCGGCCTTACACACACCATGACATACGTTAGACTCCCCACTGTGCTAGCATAAGGGACCCTTGACATATCTCAAACCTCATCGTTCGTACTTTGGCATTGGGTGGTAGACAACCTAAAATGACTCGCCAATGGCGTGCTCACCAATTTAGCATTGACCATGCTAAACCTTGCCAACACCTTCTCCACACAAAGGCTCTGAGATAACCATAGTCTCCATGTAGCTCTGTCACTGCAAATATCCATGCCAAGTATTTCTCTTGGCTGCACCCAAGTCTTTTATGCTGAACTCTTTTCCCAACTGAATCTTCAACCGATTTACTTCGGTCATGTCTTTAGCAGCAATCAGCATATCATCTACGTAGAGCAGTATAAAAATGAGAAATTCGTCCACAAGTTCCCTCACATAGATGCAGCAATCATACTCACGCCTTCTGTAGTCAATCTGTGTCATATAGGTGTCGAACCTCTTGTACCACTGCCTCGGAGACTACTTTAGCCCGTAGAGTGACTTGTTCAGTTTGAAAACTAAATGCTCCTGCCCAGGTTGCCTGAAGCCTTCTTGTTGTGTCATGTAAAACAGCTCCTCCGAGTCACCATAAAGGAATGTTGTCTTTACGCCCATCTACTCCAAATGTAGATCATGTTGCGCCACCAGCCCCAACACTACCCTGATGGAAGTTTGCCTAACCACGGGGGAAAAGATTTCATCATAATATACTCCCTTCCTTTGCGAGTACCCCTTCGCTACCAAGCGCGTCTTGTACTTCTCTCTTTCCTTTTCACGATCTATGTTGACTTTTTTAGTTCGATCTCTGTTTTGATGCTAACAAAACACCAGTAACTTATGTGTATACTCAGTATGTGAACGAATCTTTATTTCAAACACACATATAAGGAAAGGAAATGAAGATCATACAGGACTTAAAGCTCACATCATATGGCAAATTTCATAAAGAGTTTAAAGACACATATTTATATTGTAAATGCATTTTTGGTTTTGGTCTATGATAATTGCATGTCATGCATGGTATGGATTGGCAAGCTCATAATGACCATAGTCTGACCATAGGGATCCAAACCTGACCTTAGGGAACCCAACCTAAACTCAACTATTTTCTTAAAAGCTAAAACTCATACAAAGGTTTTTAAAATAACTTAAGGTCAAAAATAGGGTTTGCAAAGACTTCGGTCAATCGACGTTAGATTTTTGGGCTTAATTTAAAAGTGTGACCGACCGAACCCTTCTAGTATAAATTAGCTTAGTCGACCAAACAAATCGTAGGCCAGAAAGTCAAAAGTTTGACTAAGTCTCGGACGACCGACCGATTTGCATTATAAATGTTTTGGTCGATCGAATGGGTGAAAGTCAAATATTTGACTTATCTCGGTCGACCGACCCATCTTTGAACTAATCTTCCACGGTCGACTAAACCTTGAAAGTGACCTTTTTCTATCGCCCTTAGTCGACCGAACCTTTGGGTCAAAATTACTTCAGTCGATCGAAATTCAAAGTTCAGCAAACTAAACCTTTCTTCGGGTGACTGAAAGCACGAAGGCTCAAGAAATCACCTGGCTCGCCAACCGAACCCTTCCCTCAGCCGACCGAACTAGTTTTAAGCTTCAAATTCTTTGTGAGTGTTCGGACAATTGGCCTTAGCCTCGGTCGACCAAACCTCTCGAGTTGGCCAAGTTTTACCGCATTAAACAGGGGTTAATTTTAATTAAACTTAATCAAACTTTTTTCTAAAATTCTTCTTGTGTCCCAAACGGTCATATTTTACAAGAGGTTTATAAATAGCCCCTCATAAATCATTTTTAAGTATGAGTTTAGATTAGAAAATCCTCCTAAATATTTTTTAGCCTTAAATTTTTTATACTCTCTTTACACATTCCATTCAATTTTTATTAAGAGAGCATTCACTTTGGGCATTGATTTTTTCATATCAAAAACATCTACTCTCTCATATATTTCATTTCAAAATTCTATGAGAGTTGATTTTAAGTTTTCTCTCCATTAGTGTTATTGATAAATTTTCTTGGAGAAAACTTGTCTTAACTTGAGATTCTTGCACATCGATTGCAAGATTCCAAAAACTCACCCGTCTTTATTGCAAAAATATTTTTGAGCTTAAAATCCTAAATCTCCAGCACTTTATTTTTTCAACAATATATATGGGAGATATTATTTGGGGGTTTTTGAGATCTTTGAAAAGCATATATTTCATACTTTATTTTTATCAAAGATCATATTAGTTTAATGTTGGGCAAAAATTATTTGAAAGCTAATATCTTAAGTTCTCCTATTATTATTTGAGAAATTTTTTTGGGAGAAAAATTATATTAGGATTGAATCTTTGAAGTGCTTATCATATACATTATTTTCAAAGATAACAAAATCATTTTGGGAAATACTCATACTCACATTGAGCTTCATTTCATATCATGCGTGAGGGCATTGTGCTTATTGTTGTACACATCTGCTTTTTAGAAGCACCTTGGTTGTACGAAAAATATTTTATTTGAATATCGTTATATTCCCGACGCGTGGTCGGAAGAGGGAGACTAGCCCTGTGAATAGTCTTGAGTTGCTCTGACTTAGTTAGGAGAGCACTGGACTAGTTCAGACCCGATTAGAAAAACTAGGTGCACCATCCTGTAAGGTGTTGTAATCGGTGTCGCTCCACTCGTTAAGTGAGCATTAGTGGAATCCTCTTCCTTATTAGCTTGAGGCGAGGACGTAGGTAGTATTGGTCGAACTCCGATATCATATCTAGTGTCAGCTTTATTTATGTACAATTTATTTTCCGCACCTATATGATATTTTTCATTACTCTAATTATACTATTTATATACATTGAATGATTGGTAATACTGAGATTGATCTATTTGTTTAAATATTTGCTCAATAGTTTATATATTAAATTGGTGTATGTTCTAGACAAACCCTAGGTTGTGGTATGCTATTGTTGGATTAGTTACACCTACGATGAAATTTTTTAATACCCAATTCACCCCACCTCTTGGGAATATATCAATCCCAACAATCTGCTTCCTTTTTCCTGTATACCCATTTGCGTCCAATTGCCCACTTCCCATATAAAAGCTCCACCAAGTCCCACGTCTAGTTTTATGCAATGACTCTATCTCCTTCACCATAGCGCTTATCCAACTACCCTTCTCCTGGCTATGCATCACCTCCTGATAGGTAGTAGGATTCCCCGCTACTGGTGTAAGTACATAAGACACGAGATCGTAAAATTCGTATCTTGGGGGTGGCATGACAACGCGTCGGGGTCTATCTACAACTATCCTCTAATACGGTTGCTCATTATTTGAGCTAGAAATCTCTATGTCATCTCTACCCTAAGTTTCTAACTCCGCCTACACCGCTATCTAATCTCTCCGGCTAGGACTCCCTACATGTTTGCCTTGAGCCTCTAACTCCACTTGAATCGCATATTCATTGCTGCTGCGATTTTCTAGCATCTATTTCTTTGTTACACCACAAAATGGCTTTCTCTTAAAAAATCAGGTCCCTATTGATCACCACCTTGTTTGCCACTGGATCCCATAACTTGAACCCTTTCAAACCTTTTCTATATCCTAGACAGATGCACCGTTTAGACTCTGCATCAAGCTTAGATCTCTCCTCACTCGGAATGTACGCATAGGCTGGACACCCAATGTAGTGACTCGGAAAATAAAATAATAAAAGAAAATGGAAAAATGGATTTTTGGCTAAGGCAAGAGAAAACTGGCGATGGTTTTCTGAAGGAGCCAGAAAACCAGCGACGATTTTGGGTTTTAACTGCGACCGGGTAAAGGTAAAATGGTAATTTTGGAACTGGTTAATAGAAAACCGACGACGGTTGCTTGAGAAACCAAGAAAATCATCAATGACTTTTGGTCGCAAAGCTGAACTTATAAATAACCGATAGCTTATTTTAAGAAATTAAATTAAATTACTCTCTCTCTCTCTCTCTCTCTCTCTCTCTCTCTCTCTTTAGAAACCCACGATCCCTCTCCCTTCTCTCTACAATTTCTGCTCCAATAGGCCTTTTTTTGACGATGAAGAACCACCACGGGGTTCTTGGGAAGATTCTCTTCAACGTAGGCGGAGTAGAATTTCAATTTGGGGTTTTGGAGCACCATCCCAAAATTGAGATAAGGGTATTATTTGGGTATTTTTGGATTGTGTTGACTCTATGAGTCCAATCCGTTTTTGATAATGACAAATCACTTAGTATTTGATCTGTGCATTGAGATTGTGAATATAAACTATATTCAGCATGTAAAGAAAGATAACAAGTCATGGAAGTGATAAAGAATAAAGCATACATATCTTGGCAAGATCCATGGAACTCAAAGAGTACAAGAATGAAGATGCAAGCATCAAGTTCAAGAGCATCATGGGAATGGGTACTTAGAACTCATATATTTACATTTTCATATGATTTAATTTGAGGCTCAAATCATAATCTAGAATGACCTTAGGACTCATGCATTTCATGTACATCATTAGGAGACATTCATGGACTTAGAAATATTTTTAAAACCCCGAAAAATATTTTTATAAAAGAGCCAAGAAAGAGAGTAAAGCAATTTTTCAAAATATAAAGAAAAAATTCAGGAAATAGGAACTTCATACGATTGAAATCAACGGCTAGTCGCCTGAAGTTACCACTTAAGAAGACTAAAGATAACCTCAATCGTTTGAAGAATTTCTTCAGAAGACCGAAGATTAAACTCAGTCGTCTGAAGAATTAATGGTGAAACATAGAACCTAACAGAAGCACCTTAGAAGACTGAACTCAAACTTCAATCACCTGAACCCAAACTTCAATCGTCTGACCCTATATCTAGGTTAATTTTTTGAAGCTCTAAGGAACTTCAGTCATCTGGGCCTTTGACCTCAGTCGTCTAAACTTGCGTGAAAACTTAAAAATTTAATTTTTAATAAGAGAACTCGCAAGATATTTCTTGATCCAACGGTTGAGATCTATCCTAAGGGCAAGATACCTATATATTGAACATCTAGACCCTAATGCGTAAGCTAAGATCAACAAGAACAAGAACAATGATTAACTACAAGAAGAAGAAATTCAGAGCTTGGCAATACGATTGAGCATACTAGCACGGCTTTGGAGATCACACTACTGAGGTTGTGATTAGGATTTCAAATCTTACACTACACATCTGAGCTAAGGCTACTTACATCCTCAAAAGGTTTTCTTGTGATTATTGTACAAGTCATTTTGATATTGAGGTTTGGTAAATCACACTACTTGTTAAGAGTTAGTCTCATAGAGTTCTTCATATATATATATACTGATCTACTTGTTGATATTCATTTTTCAAATAGCTTGGCATTGCAAAATCCATTTTTGAATATTTGATAAGAGGTTGATCTTGAGTGTGAATATATATTAAATCATTTTGATAAGATTACTACTTGAGAAAAGTTTTTATTATTGATTAGATATTTTTGATTCAAGTGAGATTTTCATTCAAAGACTTGATATTTTTAATATTTCAAAATCCACTTGATTGAAAAGTCTAAAGGTTATCTATATACACTTGAGAGAAATATTTTTTTGACAAAGTGTGTTTCAAATCTTTGCAATCTTCAAAGTTTTTTTTGTATTCAAAAATTTAACTTAAGTTCTCCAAAGCATTAACTTACATAAATATTTTTGGGAGTTTTGATAAAAGGGAGAGTTAGTGAATCATACTTTTGCATATAACGATCATATCGTTACATACATTCTGAGCTACAAATTTCATCATATAATTATGTAGTAAGAATTTAAATTGTACTCACTAGCTTTGTTAGAAGCAACATTGAGTGTTTTGCATATATTTGATATTTCATTGTAATCACGGTTCGGGTTGTGAACCGGGTTTGAGGAGAGAGTTGTATCTCATGTAAGCAACAGATTAGGAGGAAGTTGTACCTCTTGTAAGCAGCGGATTGTAAAGGAAGTTCCGTCCCAATTTAAGGAGTAAGGATTATAGTGGAATCCTTAAGTGGGTTGCTCAAGGCGAGGACGTAGGCCTAGTTGGTTGAACCTCGAAAAATCGCATTTGCATTCTCTCTTCCCTTATCTTTTTATTTTTCGCCTTGCATTTCAATATCTAGCTTGCTTGTATATGTTGAATAACTTCACACACTTAATTGGGTAAAAAGGAAGTCATTGATATAGTAATTTAAATAAACTTCAAATCTCTGCCATTAATTAGTTAAATATAGAAATAGGGATTAATTGGTAAATAGTTTCAAAGAATTTTAAAATACCCAATTCACCCACCTCTCTTGGGATTACACCTAAATCAACATTTGGTATTAGAGCGGGTTTACATAGACTTAATAGTTCTTTTGTAAAAAGATCACATCGGTGTAACTCCATTCGGTGAGGGACACTCCTCCATTAGACCACTAATTTTCTGTAGTATAAATTACACCTATTGGATACACTTGTTAAACGTAGATTAGAAGGTATAGAAAATAGTTACTAAGGGAAAACATGTTCCCATGAAAGTAATTGATAAGGTAAATGTACCTAAAACTGAAGATGAATATACTGAAGAAGACTGGAAATCGGTACAAATAAATGCTACTGCAATGAACTTACTTTTTTGTTCATTAGATGTAAATGAATTTAATAGGGTAATGACATGTAACTCTGCTAAAGAAATTTGGGAAAAATTAGAAGTTACATATGAATGCACTAAGGATGCAAAAGATAGTAGGATAGACATGCTCACCAGTGAATATGAAGCATTTAAGATGACTGCAAATGAATTTATTCAATCCATGTACACTAGATTCACACACATCACAAATTCTTTAAACGCTCTTGGTAAAACTTACCCTACTTATGAGTTGATCAGGAAAATACTCAAAGGATTACCTCCATTTTGGTAAGCGAAAGCTACAACAATAGCAGAAGGGAGAAATCTCAAGGAGATGTCGGTTGACAAACTCATTGGATCGCTTATCACCTACGAGTTGGCAATAAATGAGAGGAAGAATGAGCAAAGTAAAACAAAGAAAGCCACAGCGCTTAAGACATCATCTCACTGCTCTAGTAAGGAAAGTGATTTAGAATCAGATGACGACATGACCTTACTAACAAAGAAGTTAGGAAAGTTCTTGAAGAAGAATAAGAAGTTCAACAGAAAATTCTAGAACTCAAAATCAGAGAGAGGAGAGTCAAGCATGAAGAAAAAGAAGGAAGATCCACCAACATGCTACAACTGCAAAGAAGTTGGACACATCAAGCCCGAGTGTCCCAAACTAGTGAAAGCCTCCAAGAAAAAGAAGAAGGTGTTGAAAGTCGGTTAGGATATGCACAACACAAGCTGTTCAGAATCTGAATCCAGTGATGACGAGATTGTCAATCTGTGTTTAATGGCACATGATGACCTTGAGGTACAAGCTTCATTCTCATCATCTTCTTGTTATTCTAGTAATTCTAAAAATGAGAATGACATACTTTCATATGATGAACTGAAACAAGAATTCTTGTACTCTATTAAAATGCTTGAGAAGAAAACAAAGAAAATTTCTGATTTGAAAAGTAAAGTCAAAGAACTTTCAAGTTTAGTTGAACGCCAAATTGAATCTCATACATCCCTTATGAAAGACAAAGAATTGAAAATTAATTAGTTAGAAAAGAATTTGAAAGATAAATCTGAAATTATTTGTAAATTTACTGAAGGACAAAATAATTTTGAAAAACTCCTAGGAGCTCAAAGAAATTCTCTAGAAAAGGAAGGTCTTGGTTTTAATGGGAAAGAAAATCTAAAGAAAAGACATCTTTACATGAGATATTTTGTACGAGAGTCAAAATCATATGTTCCAACTAAGGATTATCATAGAAATATTACATGTTTAAATGTAAGAGGTTGGGTCACATAAAATTTGACTGTCCTTTCAAAAATAAAGATGTCAAAATTAAGAAAGTATGAAAGGTCAAAGGAGAATCTAGTACTAACCCCCATGGACCCAAGAAAATCTAGATACCAAAGCTAGTTAACTAATTGTGCCTTGCAGATATGCTTAATATCATCATCCTTAAAAGACAAATGGTATATGGATAGTGGATGTTCACGTCACATGACCGGGATGAAGCGAAGTTCACTTCCATCATACCCAAGGATGAAGGATTTGTCACTTTTGGAGATAATACTAAGGGAAGGATCACAGGTATAGGTAAAGTTGGTAATGATTCGTCATTAATTATAGATGATGTTTTACTGGTTGATGGTTTAAAGCACAACTTATTGAGTATAAGTCAACTGTGTGATAAAAGTTACAAAGTGTCTTTTGAACATGACAATTACATTGTTGAATACAAAACTGATAACAAGATATTGTTCACTGCTAAACGTCATGAAAACGTATATACCACTAGTGTTGATAACTTAACCTCACAGAATGTGACATGCTTTTCTGCTATGAATGAATATAGCTGGATTTGGCATAGGAGACTAGGACACACAAACATGGACTTAATATCTAAACTAGTTAAGGGATTGTCTAAGACAAAATTCTTCAAAGATAAAATTTGTGAGGCTTGTCAACTAGGAAAACAAGCAAGAACAAGCATTAAGAAGAAGAAAAAAATCTCCACTATTAGGCCACTTCAAATTCTACACTTAGATTTATTTGGTCCAAACTCAATTAAGAGTTTAGGAGGCAAATTATACGCATTTGTCATAGTTGATGACTTTTCAAGATGTACATGGGTACTATTCTTAAGTCACAAAGATGAAGCGTGTGAACAATTCATAAACTTGTGCAAGAAAATCCAAAATGAAAAGGGATATACTATCACTAAAATTCGAAGTGATAGGGGTAGAGAATTTAAAAATCAAAGCATGGAACACTACTGTAATTCATTAGGAAAAACTCATAATTTTCCGGCCCCTAGAACACCACAACAAAATGGTGTAATTGAAAGGAAGAATAGGTCTATACAAGAAATTGCCAGAACTATGCTTAACGAACATAAATTACCTAAGTATTTCTGGGCTGAGGCAGTGAATACCACCTGCTATGTTCTAAATAGAGTCCTGATTAGACCATCACTTAATAAGACTCCGTACTAGTTATGAAATGACCATAGACCAAACATATCCTATTTTCATGTCTTTGGCTGTAAATTTTTTGTGCTTAGAGACAATGAACATTTAGGAAACTTTGATGTGAAATCAGATGAAGGTACATTCCTAGGTGAAATTAGGATAGCTTCCCAAGAGGGGGGTGAATTGGGATTTTTTTTTTAAAAAAAAACTTTCTTTTAATTCCTTTTAAGAATACTTAACTTCTTTTATTGTTTAACCAATTCTTTGACTTGTTTTTTTAATTTGTCAAACACGCAATAACTTGATTTCTTTTATACAATCAACAACACAACTATTTAAACATCCAATCTTCAACCACACTATCCAAACCAATCAAACACAATTGAAAAGCAAGACAACCAAGTCAAGATTAAAATAACCGCAACACTATTTAGATTGATGAAAGCATTCAAGATTCAGTACTCTTGGAATATAAACTCACTCCAATCAATATCAAACTTTAAACAATTTAACTTTCAATTTTTGTTTGGTTTGTAGCCCTATAGTGAATTTGAATCAAACCCTATATTAATGAATTTGCTTCTACAATATGATGTTCAATATAAAATCCAATCACTCTTTCCAAATATTTAGAATTCAAGTAAACTCTTGGTAAATTTATCTTTGGGTGTTTAACCAAGTAACGTACTCTCGTATGGTTTTTGCAAAGTAAGGTTTAACCAACGTACTCCCTTTCGGTTTCCGCAATCCCAAATCAAAATTGAACCTTAAGTTTATTTAACTTCCAAATCACGTAGTTTGTATGTTTATCAATTAAACCATCAACGCAATTATATATGTACTGAAAATAAAGAGTAAGGAAAGAAAAAGTGAGATGAATATTTTTACAAGGTTCGGCTTATACCCAGCCTACGTCCTTACCTTTGGAAAACCAACAAAGGATTCATTAAACCTGTTCCTTTGACAGGCGGAACAATACCTTTACAACACTCCTTGGTTAAGGCTAGAGCCTGCCTTCTCCAAACAATATCCCCTCGTTCGATCACTCCTTAACTAGGCTAGAGCTCGCCTCTCTAAGCAATATCCCCTTGCTTAGCCAACGATCCAAACAATCCTTGGAATCGTCAATCTACAAGAAATAAATCAAACAGATGCGTACAAATAATGCTCACACAAAGAGCTGATTAGTACACTTTAAAAACTAATATATTTCAATTTCAAAATACCAAAAAAATGAAGTAAGAAGCTCAATGTAAATATCACCAGTTTATTTCTCTTTGATGAGGATCAAGAACTTAATTCAAATACTTCAGAGAAGATGTAAAAGCTCAGAAATTTCCTAAGAAATTCGCAGCAATTCAGCACCTAGAGCAGATAGCAAGAACTTTGAGTAAGAGAGATTTTGAAAGAATGTTCAATGTTTGGTGTAGTTGTGAAGATCATAAAACATGTATTTATAGACTTGAAAAACATTCACTTTCGTGCTGCCCAAGTTTACTTGGAATGCCCTCCAAGTTTCTAAAAAGATTGGGGAACAAGTCAATTAAATTTGAAAATTAGAAGTTTAAAATATGTGCCCATTGCCGTACTTTGGTTGCCTAAAGTGCAACCTTGATCGCCTGAAGTTACAGGGTCAAGCGCCTGAAGACACACTGCCTGTTTTAATTTTCTTCAACAAAATCCTCGGTCGCCTGAGGATTACACCTCGGTTGCCTGGACAAAACAAAAACAGTCTCCTTCTTTCTTTTTCAAAGATATTTGGCTTCCTTGCTTTCTTACTTTTGAAATATATTTCCCGGGATTTTCAAATAAAGTCTCTGAGTCCATTTATGTCCCCTAATGAGCTTCATTTCATTCATAATGATATTTTTACCTTGAATTACTTACATGAAGATTTCCTAACAAATTAAACACTTCTTGTTCTTTGAAAACTTCTTGGTCATCTTGAAGCTTTGAGTTCATTCCATCTTCAGATGTCTTTGAGCTTCCCTTTTTTATCACTTCATGACACGTCACGTACTTTTAAGCTTGTTGATGATCTTTTGAAGCTTTGTTTAATTTGGCTTTCTAAGTTGCCTAAAACCATCATTTCTTAAACACATAATGATATTAAAACCTTTTATTTGTTATCATCAAAACAAGAGGTGAAAGCTTTGTTAGGCTAACACTAGGGTATGTCTTAGATAGTAAAGCCTACAGAGTATATAACAAACGAACATTAATGGTTATAGAATCTATTCATGTAGTGTTTGATGAGTCAAATCCCTTCTCCAAAAGAACTGATGAAGATGAAATTGAAATAAACAAGGAATTTGAAGAACTATCCATTAAAGATGATTTAGGAAAGAAAGTGAAACTAAAGAACCATCCACTAAAACTAATCAAATTGAAAATGAGGTTAATGAACCACTTAGAGAATGGAAGTACATAAAAAATCATCCCATTGATCAAATAATAGGTGAACCATTATGTGGAGTAGCCACATGATCCTCACTTAGGAATATGATTAGTCATTTTGCCTTTCTATCTCAAGAAGAACCAAGAAATTTGAGTGAGGCAATTGAGGATGAATCTTGGGTGTTATCCATGCAAGAAAAGTTAAACCAGTTTGAGAGAAACAAAGTATAGATATGATTAGTTCCTAGACCTGAGGATAAGTCAATCATTAGAACAAAATGGATATATAAGAATAAGAAAGATGAACATGGGATAGTTGTGAGAAATAAGGCAAGACTAGTAACTCGGGGATATAACCAGAAAGAAGGTATAGATTTTGAAGAAACCTTTGCACCTGTAGCTAGAATGGAAGTCATTCGAATGCTTTTAGCCTATGCAGCTTTTAAGGATTTCAAGGTATATCAAATGAATGTCAAAAGCGCATTTTTAAACGGCTACATGAGTAAAGAAGTATATGTAGAACAATCCCCAGGTTTTGAAAATCATAAGAATCCATATCACATTTATAGACTGACAAAAGCCATGTACGATTTAAAGCAAGTTCCTAGAGCTTAGTATGAGAGGCTAAGCAGTTTTCTATTAGAAAATGGATTTATCAGAGGAAAGATAGATACAACTTTATTCATAAAGGCTAAGAAAGATGACATTCTTCTAGTCCAAGTATATGTAGATGACATCATATTTGGAGTTACAAATCAAGAATTGTGTAATGAATTTGCTAATACTATGCAAAATGAATTTGAGATAAGCATGATGGGTGAACTAAATTTCTTCCTAAGACTTCAAATCAAATAAGTAAAACATGAAATCTTTATAAATCAATCGAAGTATATTAGAGATCTACTCAAAAAGTTTAATATGGAAGATGGAAAAATATTAGGTACACCTATGAGCACTTCATTGAAATTAGACAAAAATAAACAAGGTATACCAGTAGATGTTAAGCTTTATCGTGGAATGATTGGAAGCTTATTATATCTGACTGCCAGTATACCTAATATAATGTTTAGCGTATGTTTGTGCACAAGATTTCAGGCAGCACCAAAAGAGTAACATTTGTTAGCTGTCAAACAAATACTTAGATACCTGATAGGAACCATTGAACTTGCGTTATGGTATCCTAAGTATACATCTTTTGAGATTATCAGCTATTCAGATGCTGATTTTTCTGGTAGCAAAGTGGATAGGAAGAGCACAAGTGGTACTTGTCATTTTTTAGGACATTCATTAGTCTCTTGATTTTTTAAAAAGAAAATTTTAGTTACTCTTTCCACAGTTAAGGCTGAATACATAGCGGCAGGTAGTTGTTGTACTCAAACGCTATACATGAAGCAACAACTGACAAATTTTGGATTAAGTTATGAAACAATTCCTATAAGATGCGAAAATACGAGTGCAATAAACATCTCAAAGAATCTCATATTACATTCACGAACTAAGCATATAGAGATACGACATTATTTTCTTCGTGATCATGTGCAAAAAGGAGATGTGACACTTGAGTTTGTATGCACGAATGAACAATGGGCAAACATATTCACGAAACCGCTTGCGGAGGATAGCTTTATCCAAATTAGGCGTGAATTAGGCCCAATACATAGTCGAGAGGTTGCCTAAAATTACATTAGATAACATAATTCAGGGGGAGCAACGTCACTTAACATTCATAATTTGTTAAAAAATATCATAGTCAGCTAATTTATTCTCATTCCGTATTGCATTTTTAAGATGTAAAAATTTGGTATCACATTAATTAACATTTGGTATCCTCACATAATCTTTGAAATTTGGCACACTATGTATGTTCACAATGTAATTTACATTCCACAATACAGATTTATGCATTAGCAAGGGGAATGGTTGATGTCAAAAGAATGAGAAGTAAATTTTTTTTTTTTGGTCAAATCTGATGGTTGAACAAGTTTAAAACTTTAAGATTTCAAATGGGAGAAGAGCATAAGCCTATGTCCACTCATGCATTATTATTATATACCTTTTTGTCGATGTCAAAAGGGGGAGAAAAATCGGGAGCAAAAATTTAAATTTGTTAGAAAAATCAAGAACAAAAAGTAAAATTGTGGAAAAATCAAGAGTAAAAATTTGTTGACAAAACTAATTGCGTAAAGGAGGAGAATAGAAAAAATTGTTAGCAACACTAGTTGTGTAACGGGGGAGAACAATTAGGCTATAGGAGAAGAATCAAGTTAAACAACTTGTGTATGAACATGAGCATATTTCATTTGGAATCAGGCTAAACAAAGTGTGTATGAACATGAACATATTTTCATTTGCTGAATATTTGATGCTTTATTTGAGGGGGAGTCTTGTTAGACATAACCCATTTTATTCTATACTTTTACTCGTGTATTTGTCATCATCAAAAAGGAAGAGATGGTTGACTCTATGAGTCCAATCCGATTTTGATAATGACAAATCACTTGGTATTTGATCTGTACATTGTAATTGTGAACAGAAACTATATTAAGCATGCACAAAAGGATAACAACTCATGGAAGCCATAAAGAATAAAGCATACATATCTTGGCAAGATCCATGGAACTCAAAGAGTATAAGAATGAAGATGCAAACACCAAGTTCAAGAGCGTCATGGGAATAGGTACTTAAAACTCATATATTTACATTTTCATATGATTTAATTTAAGGCTCAAATCATAATCTAGAATGACCTTAGGACTCATGCATTTCATGTACATCATTAGGGGACATTCATGAACTTAGAAATATTTTTAAAACCCCAAAAAATATTTTTATAAAAGAGCCAAGAAAGAGAACAAAGCAATTTTTCAAAATATAAAGAAAAATTTCAGGAAATAGGAACTTCAGATGACCAAAGTCAACGGTCAGTCTCCTGAAGTTGCCACTTTAGAAGACCGAAGATAACCTCAGTCATCTAAAGAATTTCTTCAGAAGATCGAAGATTAAGTTCAGTCGTCTGAATAATTAATCATGAAACACAGAACCTGGCAGAAGCACTTCAGAAGACTGAACTCAGACTTCAGTCGTTTGAACCCGACACTTCAATCATCTAAACCCCAAACTTCAGTCGTCTGATCCTATGTCCAAGTTAATTTTTTAAAACTCTAAGGAACTTCAGTCGTCTGGACCTTTGATTTCAGTCGTCTAAACTTGTGGGAAAACTTAAAAATTTAATTTTTAATAAGAGAACTCGCAAGATATTTCTTGATCCAATGGTTGAGATCTATCCTAAGGGCAAGATACCTATATATTGAACATCTAAACCCTAGTGCATAAACTAAGATCAACAAGAACAAGAACAACGATAAGACTTAACTACAAGAAGAAGAAAATCAGAGCTTGGCAATACGATTGAGCATATTAGCACAGCTTGGGAGATCACACTACTGAGGTTGTGATTGGGATTTCAAATCTTACACTACACATCTGAGCTAAGGCTACTTACATCCTCAAAAGGTTTTCTTGTGATTATTATACAAGTCTTTTTGATATTGAGGTTTGGTAAATCACACTACTTGTTAAGAGTTAGTCTCATAGAGTTCGTCATATATATATATATACTGATCTACTTGTTGATATTCATTTTTCAAATAGCTTGGCATTGCAAAATCCATTTTTAAATATTTGAGAAGAGGTTGATCTTGAGTGTGAATATATATTAAATCATTTTGATAAGATTACCACTTGAGAAAAGCTTTTATTATTGATTAGATATTTTTTATTCAAGTGAGATTTTCATTCAAAGACTTGATATTTTTAATATTTCAAAATCCACTTGATTGAAAAGTCTAAAGGTTATCCATATACACTTGAGAGAAAATATTGTTTTGATAAAGTGTGTTTCAAATCTTTGCAATCTTCAAAGCTTTTTTTGTATTCAAAGATTTAACCTAAGTTCTTCAAAGCATTGATTTACATAAACATTTTTGGGAGATTTGATAAAAGGGAGAGTTAGTGAATCATACTCTTGCATATAACGATCATATCGTTACATACATTCTGAGTTTCAAGTTTCATCATATAATTATGTAGTAAGAATATAAATTGTACTCACTAGCTTTGTTAGAAGCAACATTGAGTGTTTTGCATATATTTTATTTCATTGTAATAACGGTTCGGGTTGTGAACCGAATTTAAGGAGAGAGTTGTATCTTATGTAAACAGCGGATTAAGAGGAAGTTGTACCTCTTCTAGGCAACGGATTGTAAGGGAAGCTCTGTCCCAATTTAAGGAGCAAGGATTATAGTGGAATCCTTGAGTGGGTTGCTCAAGGCGAGGATGTAGGCGGGGTTGGCTGAATCTCGTAAAATCATGTTTGCATTCTCTTTTCCCTATCTTTTTATTTTCCGCATTGCATTTCAATATCTAACTTGCGTATATATGTTGAATAACTTCACACACACTTAATTGGGTAAAAAGGAAGTATATAAATCAACTTCAAATCTCTGCCATTTATTAGTTAAATATAGAAATAGGGATTAATTGGTAAATAGTTTCAAAGAATTTTAAAATACCCAATTCACCCCCCCCCCCCCACCCTCTTGGGAATACACCTAAATCAACAGATTGATTATTAATTTATTTAAGGTATAGGTCTAGATGTGAATGTATTTATAAGATTAAATTGAGAAATTAGGATTTTGTAAAATTCAGAATTGTTGTATACACGGCAGGCAGACGAAGAATTTTTAGTGGATGTTTTCAGGAGCCTGGGTAAGGTGATAAATAGTTTATGAATTCAGGAAATGTGAGTATGAAAATTATTCTAGGAATTTAGTTAATTAACAATAAAATATGTATATGTATAATTTCAGGATTATGGAATTATGAACACTGTGGATATGAGTTAGAATTAGTAGACGGGCTTATTTTGTCAGGTATGAGAAATATGTTATGCTAGGAATTTTAGAAATTATATGAATAATATATATGTTTTTTAGGGTAAATTCTACAGAGTATAAATTATCGTTATCATCAGAAAATATAGATTTCAGTACAGGGGTTTTTATTTACTTAATTGTGTGGCATGAATTAATATAGGAACAGTTCAAAATTCATACAATTTTCTTTTAGAATATCATGATTTACAGTATTTATATATATACAGACAGATATTTCACATATTACATATAGAAAGATATTTTATAGAAATTTTCAGAATACCATGATATACATATTTCAGAACCATAACATTCAGATTATTCATATATTCAGATTATACAATTTATTCAGATCAGTTATTATAATGTTATGGTTATTTCAGTTATATCATAATCATGGTAAAATAGTAATATATATATATATATATATATATATATATATATATAGAATATTATTATACAGTATCAGATCCCTAATGAATCAGTTCAGTCATATTCAGTCAGTAGAGCATGGTACCGTAGTTATTTCATATCAGAGTGCAAACACATATATCAGATAGCGTGTGGATTTTCGTCAACCATGCTTTGGAGGGATTGCAAACTGTTAGCTTTACAGTGATCCCAAGAGGGGGGTGAATTGGTATTGTAAAACTGATGGCCTAGCTCAATATCCTAACAACAGTATTTTCACAACCCTAAAGTCAATCTTGTGCAAGTAAAATAAATCAATTGCAATATGTAGCAGAAATTAAATAGTACAATTTAATCAACCAAGCATGCACCAGAAAGCAGTAAAAAGTAAGTGACACCCAGAAGTGTTATCGAGGTTCAGTAAATTGCCTACGTCCCCGTCTTGGCTAATAAGCACAAAGATTACCACTATAATGCTCACTTATGCGGGTGGAGCGGCACCTAAACAATCAGGTCAATTAGCACAGGACTAACCTCAACCTTTATACACAATCCTTACCGGACTGGATTACCGCCTCCTCAGGCCACGCCTGGAATACAACAATATTTTTCTCAATAAGAATGGTACAGTAATTATGCTTTCATGTAAAGAAGATATCTACCCAATATGCACAATCACATACACATCAATAATATGGATATAGTATAAGCTCAGTGATGTAAAAAAATGTACAAACAACACTCAATAGGGTATAATCAATGGAATGCTCAAGAGTGTTCAATATAAGCAACATCTTTGAAACTAGGCAAAGCAAGTTTCAATAGCTAATCAAGATTCTAAAGATATCAATCAGATATTCAAACTAACTCAAGAAAATTTTCTTCAATGATATAAGCACACTATTAGTTTGAAATATATTTTGGCTTATTGAAAATATTTTTGCACAACAAAAATCAAAGCTATGGAAGTCTTGCAACAACTATGCAAAGTTCCCTAACCTTGCTAGTCTATCCCAACAAAGATTTGTAATATGAAATCAGTGGAATAAAACTAAGCCAAACTCTCCAAAAATAATATCAATAATCACACAAACAAATAGGAGTTTTAGCACTATCTAACAATCACAAGCACGCTCTATAAGCTCTCACAATCTCAGAATGTATCAAGGGAATGGAAATTTGAGAGTATTTGGACAATAAGAGTATTTGTAAAAGAGATGATTCTTGGCTAATGATATTTGCTAATTAATTGTTAATCCTCACAAATGAGCCTATATTTATAGATAAGGTAAAAATTATAACTGTTTGAGACCTATTACGTATTTTTAGAAAAATTCCAAAGTGTTTAGCAAGTATTAACCCTCATTAACCAATATTTACCTCAATTAAAATAATTTTAACCTGGCAGGGTTTGAGTGGCTGAACCGAGGTTCAGTCGCCCGGACAGAAACATTTTTAAAAAGCATTAAAAATGGTTCGGTCGCCCGAGTTTTGGTATGGTAGCCCAAACAAAAGTTATTAGCATTTTTTTCGTAGGTTCGTGTGCTCAGTTATAGGTTCAATAGCCCGAACTCAGATATTCAGTCACCCGGGCCATTTTTGAACTAGTTTCCTCGGGAGCTCAAGTTGGTGAGGGGTCCCTTTCAGAGGGTTCGAGGGCCCGTGGAAGATGTGCACAAAAATTGTTCCATTGCTCAAAAGCTAGGTCAACTGTTGACTTCTCAACAGTTTGGGCGCCTGAGGAGTTTTGAACTCCTGGGGTTCGGTCACCCGAGCTCTCTCAAACTCCACAGTAATATTCAATTTTAATGCATTTTTAACACTCCTCAATTTTGTATGATATATGTGCATGAGTGTTGGGACCTAGAGTCATACTAGGGTCTTAATAAGCTTACCATATATCCTATATGTATGATATGCAGGTAATTATTACAAACCATATCCCTAGTTACTATTACAGACCCATATTATATTAAGTTCAAAGTTTAGGTGGTAAATTGTATGCTTTTGTTATTGTGGATGATTATTCTAGGTTCACATGGGTGTTATGCCTTTCTCATAAAGATGAATCATGTGAACATTTCACGAAATTATGTAGAAGAATTCAGAATAAAAAAAAGCTATAAAATCACACATATAAGAAGTGACAGAGGAACTAAATTCAAAAATGATGGCATAGAAAATTATTGTTACTTAGAGGCCATTTCACATAATTTTTCTGCACCTAAAACCCTACAACAAAATGGTGTTGTAGAAAGAAAGAATAGGTCATTGCAAGAAATGGGTAGGACAATGCTTAATAAACATAAATTACCCAACTATTTTTGGGCAGAAGCTGTGAATACTGCATGTTATGTCATGAATAGAGTGTTAATCAGGTCTTCACTTAATAAGACTCCATATGAATTGTGGAACGACCATAGACCTAATATTTCTTATTTTCATGTTTTTGGTTGTAAATGATTTGTACTTAGAGATAATGAACATCTAGGGAAATTTGACTCTAAATCTGATGAATGTATTTTCCTAGGCTATTCACTTAATAGTAAAGCATATAGAGTTTTCAATAAATGAACACTAACTGTTATTGAATCCATTCATGTTGTGTTTGATGAATCTAATCCATTTTCTAAAAGAAATGATGAAGATGATATTGATATTAGAACAGGTTTAGATAAGCTTCCTATTGAAAATAATGTGGACATCAATTTAGAAGCAATGATAAACCAATTGAAAATGATAAAGTTGAAAGTGAGGTTCAAGAACTACCTAGGAATTAGAAATACATTAGAAACCATCTTTTAGATCAAATTATAGGTGAACCTTCACGTGGTGTAGCTGCCCAGTCCTCCTTAAGAAACCTAGTGAGTCACTTTGCTTTCTTATCCCAAGAAGAGCCCAAAAATATTAAGGAAGTCATAGAAGATGAGTCTTGAGTAATATCTATGTAGGAAGAGCTTAAACAATTTGAGAGAAGTAAAGTGTGAACCCTAGTTCCTAGGCCTAATGATCATACTATTATTGAAACTAAATGGGTGTATAGAAACAAGAAGAATGAGAATGGGGTAGTAACTAGGAACAAAGCTAGACTAGTTGCCCAGGGATATAATTAGGAAGAAGGGATGGATTTTGAAGAAACCTATGCTCATGTAGTTAGAATGGAAGTCATTCATATGTTGCTTGCTTATACTGCTTTTAAGAACTTTAAATTGTATCAAATGGACATTAAAAACGCATTTCTAAATGACTACATTAATGAAGAAGTGTATATAGAACAACCACCTAGTTTTGAAAATCATAAAAAATATCCTGATCATGTATACCGGTTGTCCAAAGCCTTGTATGGATTGAAACAATGGATTTTACAAGCGCATTTCTAAATGGCTGCATTAATGAAGAAGTGTATGTAGAACAGCCACCCGGTTTTGAAAATCATAAATATCCTAATCATGTATACCGGTTGTCCAAAGTTTTGTATGGATTGAAACAAGCTCTTAGAACTTGGTATGAGAGGGTTAGTGATTTTCTATTAGAAAATGGGTTTACCCGTGGAAAAATTGACACTATACTTTTCATCAATCTAAAAATGATGATATGTTCCTTGTTCAAATTTATGTCAATGATATTATTTTTGGAGACACTAATGATGATTTGTGTAATAAGTTTTCCAAATGCATGCAAAGTGAATTCGAAATGAGCATGATGGGTGAACTGAGTTTCTTCCTAGGACTGCAAATTAAATAGGCTAAATATGGAACTTTCATTTGCCAATCAAAATATGTCAGGGACTTGCTAAAGAGATTTAATATGGAAGATGGTAAAATTCTTGGTAGTCCTATGAGTTCTTCCATCAAACATGAAAAAGATAAGTAAGGAATCCCTGTAGATGTGAAATTATATTGTGACATGATTTGTAGTCTCCTATACCTTACAGCTAGTCGACCTGATATCATGTTTAGTGTGTGCATGTGTGTTAGGTTTGAGGCCAATCCTAAGGAGTCTTATCTATTAGTAGTCAAAAGAATTCTTAGGTACGCAGTTGGAACTATAGATTTAGGCTTATGGTACCCTAAGCATACGACATTTGAGATTGTTAATTATACTGATGCTGACTTTGCAAATAGTAAGGTTGATAGGAAGAGTACTAGCTAGACTTGTCACT
This sequence comes from Malania oleifera, assembly GCF_029873635.1. Classification (NCBI taxonomy): domain Eukaryota; kingdom Viridiplantae; phylum Streptophyta; class Magnoliopsida; order Santalales; family Ximeniaceae; genus Malania; species Malania oleifera. Next base: position 13,813,616 of record NC_080420.1, on the reverse strand, counting down.
ATTTAGGACAATCTCTGGTTTCTTGGTTCTCCAAGAAATAGGACTCAATTTCTTTATCCACAACCAAAGCATAATATATTGTGGCTAGAAGTTATTGTGCTCAAACGCTCTATATGAAACAACAACTTACGAATTTTGGATTGTACTATGACACGGTTCCCATTAAATGTGATAATACTAGTGTAATTAATATTTCTAGAAAACATATCTCACATTCACAAACTAAACATATTGAGATTAGATATCATTTCATTTGTAATCATGTGCAGAAAGGGGATGTGGTACTTGAGTTCGTCGACGAAGTGGCTTATTGGGATCATCGACGGGGACACGTGTCTCGTCGATGATAAGTTACCGAGAGACCATTTTCAACTCTGAATTTCTTCAATGAGGAATGAGCATTCGTCGACAAACTTCCTTCTAACCTCGTCGACGAAGTGACGTGGCTCGTCGATGAGTGCAGGTGTATAAATAGCCTAAACTCGATTTTTCTGCAGAAATCACGTAAAAACCCTCTCTCTCTCTCTCTCTCTCTCTCTCTCTCTCTCTCTCTCTCTCTCTCTCTCTCTCTTGTTCATCCCCTTTCCCTTCTCTCTAAGATTTTGGGCCGGTCTCTTGCCGGTTCAGCGATCCGAGGCCGCCATGACACTCCTAGGAAGTTTCTCTTTAAGTCTGCTGGAGTGGATCGTTGGTGGGGGTTAACTTGCACTCCATCCCAAATTCAGGGTAAGAATTTTTATTTAGTATTTGACTCTCCTACAGTTGTAGAAAATGTACTCAAAGAAATATTGAAGTTTTATTCAAGACAATGTTGTTTTCAAGGTGTTAAACGGGGAACTTAGCGGGTGTAGGACTAGTGATTTTAAGGGCTTTCCAGAAGTCAGGTAAATGGATAAACTAAGTTAGGATTTTATGAAAATGTATTTATTATTTTATAGCATTTAATTTCAGATAAATATATATTGTAGAATTATGTAGAAAATAATGATGTTGATTAGAAATAAGGATTTCATGTATAATATCATAAATAAGATTATTATCTCTTTTGCGTGGCATGAGTAATTTTTACCATCGAAATTATGATAAGAAAATATTATGTTTACAAAATAGGTATGTTATTGCTGCTTACAAGAAAATGATAAAACGATACAAGGATTTTTCAAATTAAGGATTTTATATGATATGTTAGCGTAAGGGCCGAGGATTTTATATGATATGTCGACGTAGAGGCCGAGGATTTTATATGATATGTCAGCGTAAGGGACGAGAATTGTATACAATATGTCGGCGTACGAATCGGGGTTTTATAAGAAATACCGGCGTAAGGGCCGAAGGCTTTTATGATATGCAAAACCGGCGTAAGGGGTGTGATTTACAAAATACAAAATACCGGAGCAAGGGCCGTAAATTTTATATGATATGTTATGTAAAGATGTATAAAAATATTAACATGACAGATATGATTTTAAAATAGCCATGTATCATTATTTGGGAATATGTTATATATTATCAGAATTTGATTGGCTTGATTTTGGCTTTCACAAAATACGGTACCGTAGCTATATGATCATAATCATGTTTATGTTAGTGTTATCGCTTGTCGTACAGGGCAGTGGGAGATTGGCAGTCAATGTGGTTTATTGTAGGGTAGGCGTCCCTTTGGTGTCCAGACTAGGAGGGGTAGACCCATCATACTTACAGACTTATGTTGATCTAACGTGGTCGGCCAGCCATTACTAGGTTCCGCCTTCAGGCCGCACAACCCAGTCATGTGGGGGTAAGACATGACACGAGCCAGCTAACGATCCAGGATGTTTTCTATGTATAGTTATATGACATGATTTATGTGTATAGAAATTCAGTATGTTATACCATGATATGATAAAACATGTTTCTTTTAACTATGATACAGACAGTTTAACAAGTATGTTTATGTACTGTTATATGTTTAACACGAAAATACACATGTCACCACACACTGATATTAGTTTATTTCCCTTACTGAGAGGTGTCTTATCCCAAATTATATAAAAATTTCAAGAGCCCCAGATAGAAAAGCGAATAGAGCTCCGCAACGTTAGGATTCAGTTGTTCTACCCTATTTGAAGGGTAAGTCTTTTGCTAGGGTCAGACAAATTTTTGGGTGACGACCCTAGGACTTGTTTTTGGATATTTTGGGTTGTGTGTAATCATATGAGGGATGTAGTAAACTCCGGTATTGTGTTAAATGGTAATTTGATATGTATATGTTATTACGTCTCCTCTTGCTTAGGTGTCAGTATTGTATTTCAGGTATACCCTTGGTACCCTTAGGTCCAGGTGGATTATGATTTACCAGGTTGACTATATTTTGCCAGGGTTATTATATAGAATATTATTATGGAAAAAAAATGGTAAATAAGCAGGTCGTTACAATTATTGGGTCTATATTAATTTCAAATGGGTCTATAATAATTTCTGCATGTCATGCATATAGGTAATTGTAAGCTCAAATGACCCTAAAACGACCCTTAAGTCCTCACACTTGACTACACGTGAATGTAGGACCTTAGTCCAAAAACCATGAGGTTTCGGGCGACCAAACCTAGCAAGTATATTTGCTTCAATCCACCAAACCGTGGAAAAGTCAGCACGTTGACTTGACTTCGAGCGACCGAACTCAAAAAAGCACATCTTCCTCGGTCGACCGAAATCCTATTCGAACTTTTCCCAACAGTTCGGGCTACCGAACATTTACGTTCAAAATAGCTTCAGGCTATCGAACTAAGGAGTTTGGGCTACTGAACTCAGGAACAGGCAACCGAACATTTATGTTCAAAATAGCTTCGAGAAGCTGAACCTCGAGTAATTTGGAAAATTGCTTGGTTTAGCCACCCAAATATATATATTCGGGCACCCGAACATGAAAAACCTGCTTTTTCCATTTTCTCTGTTCGGGCAACCAAACCTTGCACTCGGTCGACCGAAAGTCTCGGGTTGGCTTAATTTTACCGCAGGTAATTAAGGTTAAAAGAGGAGTTAATGTTTTAAACATAATTAAAACAAATTTTAAAATTACTAGAGTGTCCCCAATGGCTAATTTTCCCCTCTTGGCTATATATACTTATTCATTTGTCTTGATTAAAGAGGATTAGCAAGAATCATTCAGCCAAAACTCTCTAAATATTTTGAATCCTATATTGCTTATACTAGTTCCAAGTACTCTCCCACTCCATATTCCTTGATTGTTCAAGCCTACTGAGGCTATTTAAATTGTTTGTGCTCCTTTCTAAATAGCTCATAACTCTCATTTGAAGTGTGTATTGGTTGATTTTTATCTTGAGAGTTAGGCTAGAGTTTTTCCCACTAATTTGAACAAATAAATCTTGTGTGAGAAAACTTATTGGCTTTGGGGTCTTTGCCTTGATATTGCAAGATCCCTTAGCACAAGAGTTGTTTGAAATCAATCTTGTAAAATATTTTTGTGTGCAAAATATTTTACAAGATTGATTTCAAACAACTCTTGTGCTTATTATATTGAGGAAAATACTTTTCAGTTTGTTTGAATATTCTTACCAGCATCTTTGAAACTCTAATATAATATTGAGATTTATCATATCTTGTTTTGAAGAATAGCTTGCTTGAACACTCTTGTGCATATTTGAGATTATACATTACTGAGTGTTGTTTGCACATAATCACATCATCGAGCTTACAATTCCTTTATTGTTGATGTGCATTTGATTGATTGTCATTGGTACATATCTGCTTGATTGAGAAGCATAATCACCGTACTCGATTTGTATTGAAATAATTTTGTATTCCAGGCATGGCCTTAGAGGGCGGTAATCCAACCCGAAAGGATTGGTTATGTAGGTTGATGTCAGCCCTATGCTAATTGACTTGATTGTATTTAGGTGCCGCTCCACCCGTTAAGTAAGTCTACAGTGTAATCCTTGTGCTTGTGAGCCAAGGTGGGGACATAGGCAATTTTCCGAACCTCGATAACATTTCTGGTGTTGTCTCTATTAGCTGCTTTATTGTGTATGCTTAATTAAGTCTCTTTTGCAGTTTAATTTCCGCTGTATATATATATATATATATATATATATATATATATATATGTGTGTGTGTGTGTGTGTGATAACCCCAAAAAGGGTTAAACAAGATTAGTGGAGTGATTTCCAAAAATAATTAATTAATTAATTAATTAATCAAATTTATAAAAAAAGAAAAAATAATAATAATTAAAATTTATTTATTATTTTTATTAATAAAATATATTATTATTAATATTAATTATTATTATTATTATTAATCATTTCTGAAGCTTCAAAGAAGCTTCACGATGATTTTGAAATTCAGAGTTCTGACGCTCCCCCCCCCCCTTTTCCCCTCCTTATTTTCTTCTTCTATTCTGCTTTTGTGCACAGGACACACTCTCTCTCTCCTCATTCTCTCTCGCTCTCTCCTTAGTTCCGTGACGGGTTCTCGCCCGATCAAAAATCGGAAGATACCGCTGGAGTCCATTCTCTACTGCCGTCATTTCTACTGGAGCGGATCAATGGTAGGAGCGACGTAGGCATATCTCTTGAGGTAATCTAATTTATACTTTTTTTCTCAATTTCTTGAAAATTATAAGTCTGATTGACGATCAGACACCACCACGAGAAATTAGGGATGATTCTCTACAAGTCTAACGAGATGGATTTCTCGTAGGGTCGTCGTCGGTAAAATCTCAAATTTGGGATAAGGGGGTTATTAAGGGGCTTAATTTTAATTAATTAGGGTTGATTTAAAAATGCTAGAATATTGAGCATCTGAGGTTGAAGTAGGATTTTCAAAATTTAGGACCCGGGTGAGCGCTGCAGGTGTAATTTTGGAACCCGCAGGCATAATTCGAAAAATTAAGTAGGAGGGTCAAATATTAGTTTAAATGTTGATTTGGGGTATATGGAGTTTAGGGAAGGTTAGATGGGTATTATTTTGGGGAAATGAGTCAATTAATCTAGGGAAAATGCAAATTGCATGATTTGAGTTTTGAGAGCCAAGGGCGTAAGATTTGGGTGTTAACGAGACTCTCAGTGAGTTAGGTAAGGGGAATAATTTATAACAATATTTTTAGAATTATTCCGTGAATTAATGTGTGAAAATGAGCATATGGTATTTTGTCTGAAAATTCTTATGATATAAATATTAGATAAATTGTGTGGCATTTGAGTAATATTAAATTGTGGCATTTTGGGTGTGAAATTAATATATTATGAATATTAGATGAAAACTGTGACATATGACATATATTGAAAAATGTGAAATATAACGATAAGTATTTTCTGAGAAAATGTTGAAATGAGAATGATTGACGTGAATAGTGGAAAATAATGAAATATGGTATTTATATGAGAGTAGAAATTATTTGCATGAAAAATGAGTTTGTACAAATTACTGATATGAGTATTTTGGGAAATATAGAAATACGTGAAATATGATATATACTATTATGAGATGATAGAATGTGCATAGAAAATGATGAGAATATTTATATTGAACTGAATTGAAATATACTGAAATATGATTGATGAAATGTCAATACCGCATAATGATTGCGTGTATGGGGTAGTGAACCCTGATGGATGGTTATGATATTGAGCACGGTACCGTTGGTAGTGGTGTAGTGCAATCACACAGACTCTTAGAGCGTGTGGCATGACAGTCGACTGTGCCATTTTGTAAGATTGTTGGGCCCCTTGAGTTTGGATCAGAGCTATAGGCCGGCCAATCGTACTAACCAGGTCGGCCAACCGCCATTAGATCTAGCCTTCGGGCCGCACAACGTTGACTATGGGGTGAAGCATGACATGGAAAGAATGATCCTCAGGGTAGCCATGAGTTATAGACACGATGTTGGTATTAAATACCAAGGATACTCATTACCCGGAAAGTGAAAGAATGATAAAATTGACTAAAATGAGAAAGAATAGAAATTGAGAAACAGAGAATGATAAAATTGAGAAATAGAACTGTGTGAGTTAATAATATAAATAATTGAGGCGAAGTGAAACTCTTCGCCTGAGGGTTTACTAAGTAAGGTGAGTATCCTGATAAGTATCAAATGTGGTCATACCTGGCTGCATCACGTGTTAGGACAGAGGGAAGCTACCTGTATGGGCGGGTAATCTTCCCTATTTTCAGGAACTTCGCTGATAATTATGTATTGAAAATCATTGAATTTGAGAAATGATTTTAAAGCTTATAAAAGCTTGTGTGTATATCTATATGATTAGGAGAATGTGTATATCAGTGTATTTTCTCAAATGAAATGTTGGTTTGAAAAACAAATTGTGCTATAACTGAACTCATATGACCACACACTATAAATAATTTATTCCTTCTTACTGAGATGTGTCTCACCCAAATTATCTAAATTTTTTAGGGAACAGGGATAGGCCAGGCGATAAAGCTCTGTGATCATATAGAGCTGGGACCCTAACACACAGGGTGAGTTTCTGGACTAGGGGAGGTATAATTCCCCTAAAGTTGAATTGTTTTTTAGTCTGTTATGGTGATGTATATAGATGTATGTTGATACTCTAGGTATTGTATTCTGACTGACATGTATATATTGTCTTCCGCTGTTAGGTTGTATAATGAAATAATTTTTAACCTGGTACCCAAAGCGGGTCGGGTCATATGAATGGTAATATGGTGGTTGATGTGGCCGATTTATGGATGTTATTGTTGACGAATGAATATTTATTTATTATTGATTTTAAAAAAATTGTACGAAAATCGGGGCGTCACAATATATATATATATATATATATATTGATTTATTTTATACGCACTAGATCGACCTTAGGCTTGTGTAATACTGTTGCTAGTAGATTGACCTATGAGATTATATTTTAAAATACCAATTCACCCCCCTCTTGGGATTATAGTAAAGCTAACAGTCTAGAACCGTCACTACAAACCATAAACTTAAATATTTATGTTAATTAATAGTGACAAGCATCACTAAAAGTGCAAAAATTTGTTTTAACTTTCTTCAATAATATGGGAAACTAGTAGTGACAGTTCCAAAACCTTCATTACAGATATGCTAGTAAGGACCAATATAAATTGGTTACTAAAGAGTCCAAACATAAATTAAATTAAAATAGAAATTCATGTTTATTAATAGTGACAGTTTAGAAGCATCAATAAAACATTTACAAATTTGTTTAAATTTTATTTAAAAATAAAGGAACTAATAGTGATGGATTGGAGTCATCAGTATAAGCCTCATAGTAGTGACCAATATAAATTCATCACTAAAGAGTCTATATATATGCTTTGATTTGGTCGATAAATAGTGGAAACTATTATAGTGACGGTTCCAAATTCATCACCATAGTTATGCTAGTAGTGACCAATCTAAAATTCATTACTAAAAAGTCTCAATATATATATATATATATATATATATATATATATATATGTTTTCTATTCATTTAGCAATATGGGAAACCAACAGTTACAGTTCTAGAACCATCACCACAAGTCTACCAATATTGACCAAAATAACTATCACTAAAAAATCTGGTTTTGGAACCGTCACTACTAATACACACTGAACTAAGTAATTAATTACTATTGACAAAACTAGTAGCGACGAATATACATTTCGTCACTAAAGATGCTAGTAGTGATGGTTCCAAACTGTCACTACAGGTATTCGCTAAATATTTATTAATATAAAATACATAAAAATATTAGTGATGGAAACAAATTGTCATTAAATGTTTTAATAGTGACGAACGAAATATTTGCACTAAAACATTAATAGTAACCAATTCATTTCGTCACTATTAACTAATAAAACCGTTACTAATATGTTGGTGTCATGATTAGGCCAAAAAAAAATTAGTGACGAACTTTTATTTGTCACTGTTGGGTCTTTATTAGTGACGCACCTGTTTTTCTTTGCTACTAAAACTATTAGTGAAGAATTATGTTTTTTTTTGTTACTATAAATACATTATTAGTGATAGTTTTTTATTGGTCACTAATACTTTCGTCACTAAAAAGGACATATTTTTGTAGTGAAGGTTGGAACAAACAAAATCTATTATCCAACGATTATTGTTATTAATTAGTTTATAACTTCGCTTATATATATATATGCATATATATATATATATATGCATATTTTTTTTCATTATTGCGAAGGATGGTTTGAGATCCCATTCTTCTTTACTCTATATAGATGTTATGACATTCTCTTTTGCTTGTTTGTGCCAACAATCTTAAGAGAAGTGTAATCTTTCGCCATAGTTTTAACATTTATTATTTTGCTGCCGACATTTCTTCTCCTTATTTTCTTTTTTATCATGATTTTGTTAAACTCCCTTTAATGAGAACCCCTCCCATCTAGCCTATTTTTCCAATCTTCTTGTATCTTTCTTAATTTGACTTTCCAACCTTTGTTCTCATAGCTACTTTATTCTTTCCTCCTCATCCTTTACTAATACTCAAGATATTTGTTTGCTCAAAACCGCTTGATTGGCTAATACATTTTCCAACTTTGCAGAGTTGGTTCTCATTCATAAGTGATGATGATGAAACCATCATATTTTTCCCTAAGATTGTAATTAATAAATTTTGTTATTCTTATCTGAAATTTTATTTTCAAGGTCTAATTTTAAATTTTCTTCACAGAAAAAAAGATTTATATATTGTAAAATATTGACTTACCATCACGCTCTTTTGCAAGATTCACAGAAGCTCATTTTTTTGCGTCATTTGTACTTTCTAATAGAGTTGATAAGGAATCTCACACATCCCTTTTTTTTTTTTTTTAGTACATAGGAACACTAGCCACCAACAAGCCCTTCGGACCCCCTAGTGCGACACCAAACTTACGGATCAACGTCCTCCCCCTAGGTCTCGCTGATCAAGTAAAGTCTAGACACATCCTTGGTACTATGTTTGGTAGTATGGTTTTCAAACCTTTGGTTTGAATTTGGATGAATTTAGACAAATTTTAATATAATTTTATATTTTATTTTATTCAAATCTAAGGCTTCTTCAAATATAGAATGAGTGTTTTTGCATCCTTAATATATTGTAATAGCTTGTCTTCTACTATTATTGCCTACACATACAAATGCTTTAGTGGGTCACTTTCCAGTTGTTCAATTCTTTAACCTTAGTTCACTTAGTATGACTACCACCAACGATCTCCTATAATTCCAGTTCAAGCAGGTAAAAACTGCTTGCAAATACTCTAGTTTTCATTGTTATTGTGATCGAACTTATTTATGTTGTTTGTTGAGGTAAAATGATGGGATCGAGCTTAGAGTTTTGTTTAAGTTTTTCTTTGCTATTTTTTCTAATTTATTTTTGTGAAAGATGATTTGAACAAATGTGATGCATATGCTAGAGAGTATAATCTAAAAATTAAAAAGAAAAAAAAAACAACAATAACAAAAATAATAGAAACTAGTGAAATCCTTTGCTTGTTGCTTGTTTGGTCACATGGGAGGAATTGAAAGGAGAGTGCTCTATGAGAGTGAGACTAAATCAATCTTGACTACATGTTTGGCATGAAGGAATTGAATGAAAGTGGGAGAAACACATTCGAATTTCTCTCTTAATTTCATCACACTCTCCAATTAATGTAACGCCCCTGAACCCAAAAGTGAGACCCGGGGTGCTACTTTAATAAAATTTGTATTCCTGATACCACAATCATTATATAACCACAATGGAATTAATTAAACCACGTAAAATACATTACTAGAGTTCTAGACTACGATCATATACAGGGGCCTCCAAGCGTTAATATTACAAACGAACATAAACGAAAGAAAACAACTCGGTCCATACAAGCCACTTACTACAGCTAAAATAACCAAACCTCGTCCCTTAGCTCACTAAGCTCGATCCCTACTGTTTCCAGAAAAGTAAAATGATCATTGGGGTGAGACACCTCTCACTAAGACGAATTAAGTTGTTATTAGTGTGTGCCCAACATGAGTTTTAGTATATGCAGGAAACATTCATTTCTTTCTTTAACAAAAAATAGCATTTGTAATTTGTACTCACGTCCATACAGTTGAAAATAAACATTCACTTCCACAATATAAACCAGTTCAATGAATAGGTAACACAGTTTACATAAATTCACATATATGCGTAGAAAACACCCCCTATTGGATAAATGATATGTTTAACCCCCATGACGGGTTGTGTAGCCCGTAGGCTGGACTTAGCCTAGGTGATCAACTCAAACAAAGTCAAAGTAACCTTCTACAAGTACGTGTGCAGGCATTTGCAAGCTCATCTGCTGGTCTGATTTCCTTACCACTTCTTGGTTCGTACTCCACGGTAGGTAGAACAACACTTCGCATGCCAACCAGCTGAAACCACCTACACTTCCACTACAGTGTGGTTGCACCTGACCAAACAACTCACTAGCAACGGTACCATGCTCATAATACAACCGATCCTCAAGGTTCTTAAATCATATCATGTAATTTAAGTAATAAAAACTGTAATATATTCTCACTGTTGTCATCTCATATAAAACTTGTCATCATATCAAAATCCGACATACAACCGTCATATAAAAACTCGGCATACAGTCATTATATCACATCTCCAATATTTTCCACAAACAATTCCAGTATTTCTGTCAAACGGTATAAATCATATTTCCACAGTAGGATACCATAAAATATTCAGATTCAATTATGAAACAAAACCAAATGGATTATTCTCATGCCACACGATTTGAGTATTAAGTCATAGTCACTTTACCTAACCGAAAAAACATTTCATCTTATGCTTTGGTGAAAAAACCAGGCTCGATCGTCTCCATGGATTAATTTTCTTAGAAAATACATATATGGCTATACATATGGAAAACGAAGATGGTCACCCTTTTTTCTTTGATTCCTTCACAAAATACGTGTATAATAACATAACTCACAATTTCAATAATTCGAATCATTCAAAAATCACCATAAAATATTCCCACATTTATGAAGTCCATTTTTGAACGGATGGATTTCGAAATAACCATTAATACCATGTAACATATACATACAAATAGTTTAATTGGTTCACTTTTAATAAAAACCTGACATACTTAATTCCCCTACCCGTTTCCTAGAAAAATCTGCCTAAAACCCTTGAAGATGTGAAACCCTAGCTTCTGAACCAACTGCCAAAAGTGAGTCAGCAAGATGAGAGAGGAGAGGAAGACAATCAAGAATCAATAACGAACTCCGGGTGAGCCTATGGGAGAAAGAGAGTCATGAGAGAGTGAAAGTAAAGAGAGAGAGTCCCAAAAACTACTTTAGAGAGAAAGAGAGAGAAAAAAATTTTAAGTTATGAAATAAAAGTTAGCTTAGCCCATAAGTAAGGTCAGCCCAAAGGAAAACCGTTGACGGTTTTCCCTATGCTTTACAAAATCGTCGACGGTTTTCCTTGTGCTTTACAAAATCGTCGATAGTTTGGCTAATAATTTCCCTCGGTAGTTTTAGCCATCGACGATTTTCCTGAGATTCCCTAACATCATTGATAGTTTGGTCCTTTGCCAAACCAATTTCCTCTTTTCCTTTCATTTCCTTTATTTCTCTCTTCTTTTATTTATATTATTTTTTTTTCCTAGCTCGAGTCCCTACAATCTCCCCCCTCCCCCCTTATAAGAATTTTGTCCTCGAAATTTGCTAACTATTTCTGATCTCACCCTCTCAAGCTTCCTTTAGATAATAACTAAGTCTTATCGAAGAGTCGGTCGCCACCCACATAGCAGCTACATCCCAAATTTATTAACTACCCTCACATATGGTGAATGAATATCGAGGTTACAATAACAGTCCTTGGGAGAGTACAAGTAGTCAATCAAAATCTTCCCAAGGCACTCAAAACACAACTTGAAATGTAAAGACTTACCTCCACCAAATACTTACCTAAACCACCTACACAAAACACATTCACAACTCAACTCTTACCTAACAGTTTACTTACCTATTTAACGTCTGATCTCATCGAATAACTGTGGATACTTCCGATGTATTTCCTCTCCAGTTTCCAAGAAGCCTCCTCAACTGCATGATTCTGCCATAGCACTTTCACTAACGGTGTTTCCTTAGCATGCAGTTCTTGTATTTTTCGATCTAAAATCTGGACTGATACCTCCTCATATGATAAGGTATCTCCGACTTCCAAGAATTCATAGTCTATCACGTGCAAAGGATCTGGAATGTACTTTCTTAACATTGACACGTGAAAGACCTCATGAATCCTAGACAAAGCTAGGGGTAATGCCACTATGTAGGCAATTGGACCAACCTTCTCCAGAATCTCGAATGGTTCAATATACTTAGGGCTCAACTTGCCCTTCTTTCCAACCTCATAATTCCCTTCATCTGAGCAATCCTCAGAAATATCCTATCCCCCACCTCAAACTCTAGCTCTCGTCGGTGAGTATCGGCATAACTCTTCTGCCGATTCTGAGCTGTCCTAATCCTATCCCTGATGAGTTTGATCTTCTCGGAAGTTTGTTGTATGAGTTATGGCCCCAAAATCTATCGTTCACTAACCGCGTCCCAATACAGCGGAGATCGGCACCTACGACCATACAAAGTTTCATATAGTACCATCTCGATACTAGTCTGATAGCTATTATTGTAAGCAAACTCCACCAGTGGCAAAAACTGGATCCAACTACCTCCAAAATGTAGCACACAAGGCCGCAGCGTATCCTCTAATATCTTAATCATTCGCTCCGATTGCCCATCAATTTGTGGGTGAAATGCGGTACTAAAAGTAAGTTTAAATCCCAAGGCTTCCTACAAACTTTTCTAGAACCGAGAGGTGAACCGTAGATCTTAATCAAACACTATGGATACCGGGATGCCATGAAGTCAGACTATCTCCTATACATATAGCTTTACCAGCCTATTCATAGAGTAACTGACTTTAATAGGAACAAAGTGTGCAGTCTTAGTCAGACGATCCACTATTACCCATATAACATTTTGTCCATGCAACACCGAAGGCAACCCCATTATGAAGTCCATAGAGATATGCTCCCACTTCTACTTAGGAATACAAAGTGGTTGCAGTGGTCCCGCCGTCCTCTGATGCTCTTCTTTCACTTGCTAGCATGTTAAATATTGTTCCACAAACTGGCCAATCTCCCTCTTCATATTGCCTCATCAGAAGGATTCTCATAAATCCTTATACGTCTTTGTGCTTTCTAAATGTACAGTATAGAGAGAGCGATGAGCCTCCTCCAGAATTATCCTTTTAATCTCTACATCCTCAGGCACACATAGCTGGGTGAAAAACCTCAAAACTTCGTCATCTAAGATATTGAAACCTATTTCTAACCCACTCTGTACTTTCTCCATGATTTTCATCAATTCCGTGTCTTTCATTTAAGCGACTTTAATTCTTTCTTGTAAGGTCAATTGAACAACCAGACTATAAATTAATACCTGGTGATTCCCTGCTACAAATTCCACACCAACAATCTCCAGGTCTATCCTAATTTGATGTTAGGCCACCACTGCCGAAACTGACGCATTCACTGACTTCCGACTTAAAGCATTAGCTACCACATTAGCTTTCCCTAAGTGATAGCTGATAGTACAATCATAGTCCTTTTTCAACTCAAGTCATCTCCTCTGTCTCATGTTTAACTCTTTCTACATGAAAATGTACTTAAGGCTTTTATGATTTGTGAAGATCTCACACCTTTCATCATATAGGTAGTGCCTCCAGATTTTTAATGCAAAAATTACTACTACCAGCTCTAAGTCATGCATGGGATAATTATTCTCATACTCCTTGAGTTGCCGAGAAGCATATGCAATAACCTGTCCCCATTGCATCAATACACATCCGAACCCTTTCAGGGACGCATTGCTATAAATTACAAAACTCCCTTGCCCTGAAGGGATTGTCAGCACCGGCACAGTGACAAGTCACTACTTAAGCTCCTAGAAACTCAGTTCACACTCATCTATCCATTCATATCTCACATTCTTCCTGGTTAACTTCGTCAGAGGGCCTAATAGCTCAGAAAAACTTTCTACGAACCGGCGGTAATATCCTGCCAAACCCACAAAGCTCCTAACTTCATGAACTTTTTTTGGTCTTACCTAGTTCATTACTGCCTCAATTTTGCTCGAATCCATGGAAAGACCACTCCTGAATATCACATGCTCGAGAAATGCCACCCATTCTTGCTAGAACTCATACTTCTTAAATTTAGCATACAACCTACTTTTCCTTCAACACCTAAAGTATCATCCTCAAATGATCTTCGTTGAAATTAGGAATAGCTTCCCAAGAGGGGGGGTGAATTGGAATCTTTTAATTTTGATAATTTTTAATCTTTTTCTTAAGATACTAAAGAAAGCACAACAGATAACTGATAATCACACTTTAGAATACTTGTAATTTAAATGAACAAGACAATCAATAAAACTAAAATAATTCAATCACTCAATCAAGAATAATTTTGCCTTTGTTAATTTCCCTGTGAATGTTTATCACCTTCTTTGAATAATCTTTTAGTATGCGCTTCTCTTGATCAAGATTTCCGCAGATTAACCAACGTACTCCCTTTTGGGTTTCCGCAAACGATTAATCGAAACGTACTTTCTAAATACCAAGAGTCTTTGTTTCTTTCTCTTTGGAACCTGTGACCTGTATTTTTAAATCATACAACACAACAAGTATAGTATGTAAAATAAAGAGAAAGACACAAGATTTTTTACAAGGTTCGGCTTCAACACAGCCTACGTCCTCGCCCTTGGCAAAACACCGAAGGGTTCCACTATAACAGTTCCATTACCGGGTGGAACAACGCCTATTTACAACCACTCCTTTGATCAAGGCTAGAGTCCGCCTTCTCCAAACAATATGCCCTTGTTTGGTCAATGTCCAACGGCCTGGAATCGTCCAAAATCTATAAGAGAAATATCAAAATCTGGTGTACAAGAGAAGCTCACACAAAGAGCAGATTAGTACAAATCAAAACTATGTAATTCAAAAGATAAAATATCAAGAATGAAATAAATAATTCACTAAAATCCTTTTCTCCAAATGAGAAATCAGTAATTCTTCAGGATTTGATGAACAAAAATATCAGAATAACAGTACTTTCAACTTTGCAAGAGATTGATCAAAAGAGATTTTGAGAGCAAGAGAGCTTTCAGAGAATTTCAATGCTTGGGATAATTTTTTGATTCACAAAAACCATGTATTTATAGGCTTCCAAGTAGGTTTCCTTGTTGCAAGAGTTTCCTTAAAAAGTTTCCCAAGTTGTTAGAAAATTTTGGATTCAAACGGCTATAAGTTAAAAATAAGAGTTTTAAAATTTTTGCCCATTGAACAGTGTTCAGACGTCTAAGGATTCGATGTCAAACGTCTGAAGTTCCTGAATCCCCTTTAAAACAGAACTAAATACAGGGTCAGATGTCTGAAGTCTGGGTTCAGAAGTCTGAAGTCTGGGTTCAGGTGTCTGAAATCGCAAGTTCAAACGTCTGAACTGCTACTCCAACTTTCTGTCTTGTTTCATTAATTCTTCAGACGTCTAAAGTAATTCTTCAGATGTCTAAACTTAAAGTTTAGTCATCTGAAGTCTCTACTTTAGTCATCTGAACTTAAAAGTTCAGTCATTTGAGCCTTTAAAAATCCTGTTTTATAAATATCTTTCTTTTAAAAACTAATTTGCTCTCTTATTATCTTTATAAAACTTAATTCAATACTCTTAAATAGGTCCTTAAATCTTTATAAACTCTTGAAAAAGCTTCAAAACATATTTCAAATGATATTTTGGCTTTTGAAATACTTATAAATATGTTTCCTAAGCCATCATGCTTGAGTTCTCATTGCTCTTGAGATTCTTTGAATAATTTGCTTGAGCTTCAAATATGTTAGACTCTCTTTGGATCATTGAAAATTTGTCTTCATACTTGACTTATACTTGATCTTCTCTTACACCATACTTGAGCTATATTTGAAGTTTAATTTGAACCACACTTGATCCATATTTCTTGAAACACCAAAACTCAACATTTTCAAGTTAAATCATCCTTTATTTGTTATCACCAAAACCAATTGAAAGACCTTATTAGGTCAACACTCGTGTTCGTCAGGACTCTTCGAATACACTAATATGTCATCAATGAATACAACCACGAATTGATCCAGGTACAGATGGAAAACTCTATTCATCAGTTACATAAATGCAGCAGGCGCATTTGTCAGTCCGAATGGCATAACCAAAAATTCATAATGGTCATACCGAGTATGGAAAGCAGTCTTTGGTACATCCTCTAACTTAACTCGCACCTGATGATACCCTGATCGGAGATCAATCTTTGAGAAGACCTGTGTCCCTTGAAGTTGGTCAAACAAGTCGTCAATACGTGGTAGCGGGTACTTGTTCTTTACCGTCACTTTATTTATCTCCCTATAGTCGATGCACATTCTCATTAAGTCATCCTTCTTCTTAACAAACAACATGGGGGCTCCCAACGAAGATACGCTGGGCCTAATGAACCCTTTATCTAACAACTCCTGTATACTAGCATACACTGTCATGGCCTTGTCCACCAGCTCAGCGAAACTCTGGACCAAAAACGCCACCACTTGCACGCGTATTCCCTGCCTCAGACCTCTCTCAAACCTACAAACCTTCTTCGACTCATCTGAGACCATGTATAGGGCGAAACAAGATAACTCCACAAACTTGGCCGCATATTGCTGTACGATCAAGGGCCCCTGAGTCAAATTTAGAAATTCCTCTGCTTTAGCTTCCTGAGTGGCAGTGGGGAAATACCTGTCGAAGAAAATCTCCCTAAAATGGCTCCAGGTAATAACCGCAGGTCCTGACTGCTGTTCCTCCACCGGCTTTACCACATTCCACCATCGTTTAGCCTCCCCAACCAATTTAAAAGTAGCATATTGCACCCTCTGCTCATCGGTGCAATGCAGAACAGCTAGAAGCTCTTCAACTCCTAAACCCAATACTCAATCGTGATCGAGTCCGCTCCACCTACAAACGTCGACGTACTCATCCGGGTGAACTGCTCAATGGTGCAGCCCTAATCTACCAGTGGTTGAGTTTGTCCTCTAGAGTCTCGCCAGATCTCCTTCCTAATCTGCCGTGCTAAACCCCGTAGTACCACTGAGGTATCTATATCCTCATCACTGGAAGTCTCCACATGTATATCCCCTCTGGCATCAATGTTCTTTCCCCTTGGATCCATCATAAAGATAGGATAGAAACAAACTTATAATTTACACACTTATCATGTTTGGTGCAAGTATTGAACGAAGAAACTAATATAACATATGAGTTCTTAGTTTAAGATTCATTCACACAGTCCTGCCACAAAACCGTCGACAGTTTTTATATTTCCCCCAGAAAATCATCGATGGTTTGGCCCCTGCAAACCCCTACTACCCCTTTGCTTGTATACACTTAGTCATTTCAAAGTGTCGGCCTCTAATCACAACACCAGCACTACACACATACCCAACCAACCTAACGTTCCAACTTAAGTTTTCAAGTTCCAATCTCTCAACCCAGAAACGAAACCATCGATGGATTTACCGTGATTTTCCTGAAACCGTCGTTCCAGGAAAAACACAAAAGACCGTTAAGGGATCTCCGCCTCCATGCTTCCTGACCAAAACTCAACCTAACCTACCCACTCTTATCATTATCTTATCTCAACTTATACTCTGGTAATCATCAACTATCAAAGTCTACAGAACCTAACAATCTAGGTTCTGATACCACCTGTAATGCCCCCGAACCCAAAAGTGGGCCCCGAGATGCTACTTTAATAAAATATGATTTCCTGATACCACAATCATTATATAACCACATCGGAATTAATTAAAGCACCTCAAATACATTACCAGAGTTCTAAACTACCATCATACACAAGGGTCTCCAAGCGTTAATATTACAAATCAACATAAACGAAAGAAAACAACTCGGTCCATACAAGCCACTTACTACAACTAAAATAACCAAACCTCGTCCCTTAGCTCGCTATGCTCGATCTCTGGTATTTCCTGAAAAGTAAAATGATCATTGGGGTGAGACACCTCTGAGTAAGATGGATTAAGTTGTTATCAGTGTTTGACCAACATGAGTTTTAGTATATGCAGGAAACATACATTTCTTTCTTTAACCAAAATAAGCATTTGTAATTTGTACTCACGCCTATATAGTTGCAAATACACATTTACTTCCACAATATAAACCAGTTCAATGAATGGGTAATACCGTTTACATAAATTCACATATATGCGTAGAAGACACCCCCTGTTGGACAAAGGACATGTTTAACCCCCATGACGAGTTATGCGACCTATAGGCTGGACTTAACCTGGGTGATGAACCCCAACAAAGTCAAAGTAACATTCTGCAAGTACGTCTGTAGACATCTACAAGCTCATCTGTAGGTCCGATTGCCTTACCACTTCCTGGTTCAGACTCTAGGGAAGGTACAACAACACTTCGGAGACCAACCAGCTGAGGCCACCTACACTTCCACTACAATGTGGTTGCACCTGGCCAAACAACTCACTAACAACAGTACTGTGCTCACAATACAACCGGTCCTTAGGGTTCTTAAATCATATCATGTAATTTAAGTAATAAAAAATATAATATATTCTCACTATTGTCATCTCATATAAAATCTGTCCTCATATCGAAACCCAGCATACAGTTGTCATATCAAAACTCAGCATACAGTCGTCATATCACATCTCCAATATTTTCCACAAACAAGTCCAATATTTCCGTCAAACAGTATAAATCATATTTCCATAGTACGATACCATAAAATACTCAGATTTAATTATGAAACAAAACCAAATGGATTACTCCCATACCACACGATTTGAGTATTAAGTCATAGTCACTTAACCTAACCGAGAAAACATTTCATCTTATGCTTTGGTGAAAAAGCTGGGCTCGATCGTCTCCATGGATTAATTTGCTTAGAAAATACATATATGGTTATACATATGGAAAATGAAGACAGTCACCCCTTTTTCTTTGATTCCTTCACAAAATACGTGTATAATAACATAACTCACAATTCCAACCGTTCAAATCATTAAAAAATCACCGTAAAATATTCTTATATTTATGAAGCCCATTTTTTTCGAAACAACCATTAATACCATGTAACATATACATACAAACAGTTTAATCGATTCACTTTTAATAAAAAGAAAAATATGACATAATTCAATCTCCTTACCTATTTCCTAGAAAAATCTGCCTAAAACCCTTGAAGAACCAAAACCCTAGCTTCCGAACCGACCACCGAAAGTGAGTCGGCAAGCCAAGAGAGGAAAACCGTAGACGATTTTCTCTGTACTTTACAAACCGTCGATGGTTTGGCTAATAATTACTTTCGATAGTTTTAGCTGTCGACGATTTTCCTGAGACTCCCTGAAACCGTCGACGGTTTGATCTTATGTCAAACTAATTTCCTCTTTTTCCTTTCATTTCCTTTGTTTCTCTCTTCTTTTATTTATATTCTTTTCTTTTCTGGGTTTGGGTCCTACATTTAAATTTTCATTACATTCCTTTCCCTTGTAACTAAGCCTCTTTCATGCAATTTTCTCAAATTTCAAAGAAACCCAAGACCCAAAAAGCAAACATCAAAACCCTTTTTTCCAAATTTGAGATGTCAAAAGCCGAAAAGAAGTTTGCTTGTCAATCGGTGAGAGCTTGCTTTCTAGCACCCGCGTAAATTCCTCACCACAACACGCACGCACCACCACCCCCCCCCCCCCCCCCCCCCCCCCCAAAACCCAAATTCAACTCCTTGAACTCATACACCTCAAATTGAATGGATTCATTTCACATTTCCACCATTCTATGGGGCGAAATAACGAAGCAATTTTCACTTCCAAAACCCTGGTGGGAATTAAAGGACCCAAATTCAACTCATTGAACTCATACACCTGAAATAGAATGGTTTCATTTCACACTTCCACCGTTTTTTGGGGCGAAATATCGAAGCAACTTTCACTTCCAAACCAAGCGGGAATTAACAAAACAATTTCTTGGCATTATCTTATATATGCAAGTTCTTCTGCCGTGAGAGGAATTGTATGCCCATTAATGCTGATGGATCAATCCGCTGGCAATTCCACTTTAGTTATTGAGGAAATTAATTGGAAATTGATTGCTGGGAGACCTATTTAATTTGGACTAACAGGACCATCATACAGCTAATATTATAATAATAATAATAATAATAATAATAATAATAATAAGGTATCATACAGCCAAAATGCTTGAATATTGAAATTTAGGTTAACCATAAATGATCCATTAACTTAATAAATAAGTTACCCCTTGATTAGCCTAGCCATAAAGGCAAGTTTTAGAGCGAGCTGTCAAATCGAACATCCAAATTATGAATCACATATAAATGTAACGTATTTGTTATTTTCGGGAAGGCATGCCCTTAGCCATATACAGCGACCATTTCGAGAATTTATTAGGTTAGACTATTTTCCTGAGCACGTCACATTCTAGACATGCAACTAATTAAATCTTTAAATTTCGAATAATTTTCAATTCATGCTTATTTATTTGAGTCAAACTTTTCATTACAATTAATTATTCCAAATCTAAGAGTTTGATTGGTCGTGTATAAAATGTGACATGTCGACACAATGTGGACTAACTTTAAAATATTAAACTATTGAGTAATCTTATTAAATATTACATAAATACTTAATTTGTAAGTGAATTAGTATTATTTTGGGACCGATTTAACTCGATTTTAACTACAAGGTGCTTAACCCTGCTACTAACTCAATGATCAGGTACTTGTGTAATATATAATTTTTACAATTTAAAATTTAATAAGATTATGATCAATTTAACCGAACCATCATATTTGGTAGTTTTTATTTTCTAGTCCACCTTGCTAATGTGTTGTGTTTTCATGGATCATATACTTGATAGAGTGGATAAACAAGGAAAGAAAAATATTTGAAATTACTTGTGCAGATGAGCAACAGCAATCAGTCGATTGATTGGCCAAATCAGTCAACCAGAATGCAGACAATTACATTCTCTCTGAATTAGTCGACTGATTTGCTCAAGGCAGCCAACTAATAAGGTTGGGTGTTTGGAGGGAAGCCTCCTAAGTTTTTATAAATATACCATTCTGGATATATTCTGAGTATGGAAGATCATTATACTGTTTTTATTATATTCTTCGACATTCTCATAGTTAAAACCTTTTCCAATTGCTCCTATGGATGTAGCTTTTGCCGAACCATATAAATCTTTGCATTGTTAAGTTTTGCTTTCAGATATACTCTGTGTGTGTGTGTGTGTGTGTGTGTGTGTGTGTGTGTGTGTGTGTGTGTGTGTGTTCCATATATGTTATTCATTGTTTGCTGCGTTTAAATTTGTTGTGCAATTCATAGACACAAAAATTGGTATTAGAGCATTGTTGTTATCGCATCGGGCACTTTATTTGTAAAGTTTGATGTTGTCAAATTTGACAAAACCAGAAACTTTGATTTATGGTAGAGGAGAGTGAAAAATTTACTAGTGTAGCAAGTGATAGTGAAGACCTTGTACGGTGTTCAACCGAAAGCTATGGATGAGACTAATTTGAGAGAATTAGAGGCAAAGATTGTTGCTACAATACGATTACATTTGGCAGACAAAGTACTCTATCATGTCATGGAGGAAGATTCTCCTGCGGCTGTTTGGCAAAACCTTGAAAGCCAATACATGTCCAAATCTCTTATTAACAAATTTTTCCTTAAGCAGTGTCTTAATTGGCTTAAGATGGTTGATGGTTCAACCTTAAATCAACACATCAACGCATTTAATCAAATCATAAGTGATTTAATGCATGTTGATGTGAAGTTTGAAGGTGATGATAAGGCGTTGATGCTACTGAATTCTTTGCTAGTGACTTACATGTATGAAAATTTAGCTATCCCTCTTACATGGGGGAAAGATACCCTAAACTTGGAAGAGGTGACAAGTGTCTCGATGAGTTTTCATCAAAGGCTAAAAATCTGCGATGAAAATTCACATGGAGAAGGACTTGTGGTGTAAGGTAAATATAATTGTGGGAAAGGAAAATTCATAAATGAATTGAGTCAAAAATCTCAAACTCAATCCAAGAAGAAAAAAGATATCCAGTGTTATAAGTGTGGTAAAAAGGGGCACATTAAACCGGAGTGTCCGAATTGGAAGAAAGGAAATGTTGAAAAGTATGAAAGGACTTCAAAATTAGCCAATGTAGTTCAAGAAGGAAATTTAGTTTGTAGTGATGGTGATGTACTTTTAGTTTCCTCGGAGTCAAATCGCCTCACGGACTCATAGATTCTAGATTTGGCATGTTCTTACCATATGACTCCAAACAAGGAGTGGTTCAACACTTACATGTTGGTAAATTTAGGTTTAATTCTTATGGGGACAATGATGTCTCTTGTAAAATCATTGGCATTAAAAGTGTTAGAATTAAAATGTTTGATGGTGTTGTGAGAACCTTGAGTAATATAAGACACATATCGGACCTACGAAAGAGTCTCATCTCACTTGGCACTTTGGATAGTAATGGATTCAATCACCAGTCCAAATATGCAGTTATGAAAGTGTGGAAAGGAAATCTGATGGTTATAAAAGAGCTAAAGTTAGATGGAAATAATTATACACTACAAGGAACTACTGTTATGGGCGAAGCTGCAGCCAAAGATATTGAATTTGATGAAACCATTTTGTGGCATAAGCGGTTTGGGCATATGGGTGAATGTGGTATGAAAAAACTTCACAAGAGGAAACTCTTGAAAGGTATGAAAACATGTAAGCTGAATTTTTGTAAGATTTGTATTCTTGGGAAACAAAATACAACAAAATTCAAATCAACTATTCATAAGACAAAAGATATTCTTGATTACATACATTCTAATGTTTGGGGGTTGGTTAAAGTAGCATCAAGAGGTGGACATGTTTATTATGTGAGTTTTGTTGATAACTACTCACGGAAAGTTTGGGTATACCTCATGAGGCAAAACTCTGATACATTTTTCAGGTTTAAGTTGTGGAAAACTGAAGTGAAAAAATAGACGGGGAGGAGAATCAAATGTCTTAGGTCAGACAATGCGACCGAGTATTTTGATTATAGGTTCATGGAGTTTTGTGAGCAGCAGGGCATTAAGCGACATTTCACTGTTCGTCGGATACCTCAGCAAAATGGTGTGACTTAAAGGATGAACCAAACTCTAGCTGAAAGAGCTCAGTGTTTCAGGCTTTATGTAGGGCTATCAAAGAACTTTTTGGCCGAAACAGATAGTATGGCTTGCTTCTTGGTAAACCGATCACCAAGGGCATCACTAGATGGGAAAGTGGTTGAAGAGGTATGGATGGGAAACGTAGTAGACTATTCCGGATTGAAGGTATTCGGTTGTCCAGCCTATGTTCACGTGTCTAGTGAGCAGAGATCGAAACTTGACGCAAAGTCTATATGTTGCATCTTTTTAGGATATCAAAAGGGTGTGAAGGGTTATGGGATCCAATGACAAACAAGATGGTAATCAGTAGAGATGTAGTTTTCGATGAGAAAACTATGGTGAAGCATACTCAATAAATTGATGAAGAGAAACAGGAGCCAAAAAACTGGAGCAGAGATGAACATGTTGTGCATGTGGAGTTAGAAACTCAAGGCAATGACAATGATCTTGGTCCTACGGTTGTAGAGAGTTCTAACTTGGGAAACCAGTAAGTCGACAATACTCCTATATGGAGATCCAGACGCACTATCAAACCACTGCCAAGGTATGGGTTTAAAAAGTTAGTATTTTATGCTTTCATTACTAGTTGCAATGATCCAACTACATTTCAAGAGGTAGTGCACGGTCAGGAGAAAAGTAAGTGGATGGATGCTATGATTAAGGAAATGGAATCGCTGCTTAAGAATTAAACTTGGGAGTTGGTGGAGCTTCCAGATGGAAAGAGGGTGATAGGCTACAAATGGGTATATAGGAAGAAGAAAGCAATTTCAGAAAAGGAAAGAGAGAAATTCAAAGCACGGTTAATAGCAAAAGGGTACTCACAGAAAAAGGGAATAGATTATGATGAAATCTTTTCACCTATAATCCGAAACACTTCCATCAGGATGGTGTTGGGGTTAGTAACTCATTATGATCTGCATTTGGAACAAATAGATGTAAAGACGATATTTTTCCATGGTGACTTGGAGCTACAAATTTATATGGTACAACCGGAGGGATTCAGTGAACCAGGGAAAGAACACTTAGTTTGCAAGTTGAAAAAATCTCTTTACGGGTTGAAACAGTCTCCAAGGCAATGGTATAAAAGATTTGATATCTATATGATCAAGATTTGTTACAGAAGATGTGAGTATGACTGTTGTGTGTATGTGAATAAGCTTATTGATGGTTCTCTTATTTTCTTATTGTTGTATGTCGATGACATGTTAATAGCTGCGAAAGATTTAACTGAGGTAAATCAATTAAATGATCTGTTGCATAAAGAGTTTGACATGAAAGAGCTTGGTCCAGTTAAGAAGATACTTGAGATAGAGATTCGTCGAGACAGAACTGCAAGGGCGTTATGGTTATCTCAAGGCGGTTATGTGGAGAAGATGTTGGAAAGGTTCCGCATAGTTGATACTAAACTAGTATGTACACCTCTAACGAGTCATTTTAAATTATCTACTGTTGAATGACCAAGTACGGATGATGATACACTGAATATGTCAAAGGTCCCCTATGCTAGTGTCGTGGGGAGTTAAATGTATGTCATGATGTGTACAAGACTAGACTTAGCACATGCAGTGAGTGTAATGAGTAAGTTTCTTTTCAATCCAGGTAGACAACACTTAGAAACCGTCAAATGGATTTTTAGATAATTACGGGGTACTTCTAGTTATAGCATCATGTTCGGCAAGCAATTGGATAGTCCATCAGTTGTGGAGTGTGTTGATGTTGATTATGCCGAGGATATGGATGACAGAAAGTCCACAACGGGTTATATCTTTACCCTTATGGAAGGACCTATATGTTGAAGGTTCATGGTACAATCCTTGGTGGCATTATCTACAACTAAATCTAAATATATGGTGGTTGTCGAAACTGCAAAAGAAACTTTATGGCTTACTGATTTGGTCAAAGAGCTGGGTATACAACAAAATGGGGTTGTGCTACGTTGTGACAGCCAAAGCACTATTTACTTAGCGAAGAATAAAGTGTACCATGCTAGAACCAAGCATATTGGTGTAAGGTTCCACAGGGTCTGGGAATTGATTATTTCATGTAAACTTGTATTGGAGAAGGTTCACACATCTAAAAAAAAAAAGCGGACATTTTGAAAAAACCGGTTACTATTGAAAAGTTCAAACACTGCTTGAACTTACTTCATGTCTCCAAGTGCTAGAAGGGAGACGAACCCAACCTAATGTTCCAAGGTCAAGGTGGAGCAATGAGATATGTTTTCAAATTCTCCTAATTAAGGGGTGTATACTTATTAAGGTAGAGATTGTTGTATTTTTTTGGCTCATATACTTGATGGAGTGCATAAACCAAGAAAGAAAAAATATTTGAAATCACTTGTGCAGAGGAACAGCAGTAATCGATCGACTGATTTTCTTGGGACAGTGAGGCAGATTTCAAAATGTAAATGTGAACGTTAATATGGTTGGGTGTTTGGAGGGAAGCCTCCAAAGTGTTTATAAATATACCATTATAGGCATATTATGAGGGTAGAAGATCATTGTATTGTATTGTATTGTATTGTATTGTGTTCTTTTACATTCTCATAGTAAAAATGTTTGTCAATTGCTCTTATGGATGTAGGTTTTGTCGAACCACGTAAATTTTGTGTTGTTAAGTTTTGATTTCAGACATACTGCGTGTGTTCCATATACATTCTTCATTGTTTGCTGCATTTAAATTCCATTGTACAACTCATAGTTCATACCTAACATAATGTCTACTCGGGGCAATTTACTTAATTATTTTTTTTCTTAATAAATATATATATATATATATATATATATGTATTGAAAATTTTTTAAAGGGGACACAAATAAATGTAAAGTACATATATAACAATAGCACAATGTGGATTAATTTTAGAACATTAAGACATGGAATATTATTACATAAGAACCTAACCACTAAACCAAAAAAAAACAAAGAACATGTGGAATCAATAGTGTCGGCCTGACCATAAGGCCATTGAGCACTTTGCCTAGAGTCTCAAAATTTTTGGGAATCTTAAAAATTTTTTTAATATTAACATTATTTATGATGTCATCTTTTCCCATACATTGATTTTCCCATTATCTCAAAAGTTTAGGCTCTCAATTTTTTTTTTTAATATTAACATTATTTATGATATCATCTCTTCCCATAGATTGATTTTTCCACTATCTCAAAAGTTGGGCCTCCAATTTTTTTTTAATGTTAACATTATTTATGATGTCATTTCTTTCCAACTTTCTCATTATCTGAAAAGTAAATGAAATTATATTTTAAAAAGTAAAATAAATGTAATTTAATTTCTTTTTCAATCTCAATGTAATCTTAAATATAAAACTTTAATTAGTAATTTTATATCTCAAAAAATAAGGAAAATTAATTTTAAATAAAAATAAAAATTAAATAAAATATTAAGATGCTCTAATTAAATCATTCCCCTAAAACCCCATATTGTAAAAAGCCGGTCCTGGAAATCATATACCGAAATAATCAAAGCGAGATGCAATTCATCACAGAAGATTAAATTAAATCGAGCCGGAGATTGAAGGAGATAGAAATACTCCCAATTACCAGAACAAAAAAATAAAAGTAAAGAACACAGAGCTGGCCAATTAATTAAGCACTGGAGAGAGCTTCTTCCAACCACTTCCTGGAGCCGTCCATCAACCCGGGGCTCAGCCGGAGCATGAGAATGCAGAACTCCATCTGGGAGAGAGCGCCGTCGCCGTCCAGGTCGCCTTCCCGGAGCATGCACCGGAGCTGGTCCTCGGTGGTGCCCTCCATCCCCAGCACCGCCGAGTTACGCTTCAGGCTCTCGAAGGTGATCACCTCCTTGTCGCCGTCCATCAGCAGGCGAAACCCCTTGCACAGCTCCTTCATGAACCCCTCCGCCCCCATCTTCTCCACCATCGCCGGAAAATAATCCTCGAACACCACCTTGCTCGCCGCTCCCGCCATTAAAATTAAATCTCTGTATATATGTATAAGTATATCACCTCGTAGTAACCAAGTGAGCAAGCTTTGTGGGATTTAAATAGAGGGAGATGGCTGATATTAAAGCTGGGAAGAGAGAGAAGGGTTGGGTAAGGGTGGAGGAAGGGGGTGTGGGGAAGACTAGGAAGGTACAGAAGGGAAGCGTTTTGGAGAAGGGTGGGGATTTTGAAATTTGTTCATTAAAATGGTGGCATTTTCTTCTTCTGCTTTCCAGGAAGTTGCATGGGAAAGTGCGCTCCCTGCGCTGTGGGCGTGCCAAGCATTTTCCTACCCCTAAACGGATAAAAGCTTCTGTTTTATAACGTACAGCCATTTTTTGCACAAAACGCCAACACAAAACTTTCAAAAATAAACTATCAGCTTCGGGTTGAGTTTGCAAATTGAAATAGATTTGGGGGAAGAAATTATTAGAGTAATGACCGTATATACAATAAATTACATAAGTAAAATATTTTATTTTTTTTTCAAAATAAATGAAATAAGTTCATAATTGAGTAATTTCCCTTCAAATAAAAATTACTTATAGAAAAAATCCTTCATTATTTTTTCTTCCCAAAACAACTTACAATGAAATTCATGGTTAAAAATTACACAAAAAAAAAAACCGTATTGTTAATCTAATTATTTAATAAAAAGAATTAAGCTTTTTAAGCGTTAATTAATTAGTAGCTTTGGCAGATTCATTGACTGTGCATTGAAATGTTTATATTTTATAAAATAGAAAATGTTACAGAGCTACTAAGCTAATTTTTTTATTCATAACAAATTATTGGGTTTATTTAGTTTTCATATATCTATAAAATTATTTAATCAAATGATTATTTTAAATATATTTTAACTTTTTGTCCTTACTATAAAATTTTATAAGATATAGATAAATAATAATATTACACTTTTCATGCAAAAGAAATATAGTCCATAAAATTTTATAAAATATAGATAAATAATAGTGTTTTAGTTTTAATGCTAAATCTACCATGTCATTCATAAACAAGTGACAACTAATAACATAATTAACTTTCTTTCCAATAAAAAATAAAAAATAAAAATTAGTGTTGGCTCATATCGAGTGGAATCCATGTACAAAGAGAGCAAGCTGAAGAAAACAAGGAAGCTGGTCTAAAGAAAAACCATCGATGATTTTCATAAACACCTCGACAGCTTCTTCCAGTAGCTAATTAGGGAGAAAACTGTTGACGGTTTGACATAGGTACATCAACAGTTTCTTCTAGTAAAGGAAAACCGTCAATGATTTCGTTCGGCATTGTTTTTGAAATTTAAACTAAGAAGATCAATAGGTTGGGAATGCGGGGGCAAATCCTTCACATTTTGATATATGAGTATTTGGGGAATTTTCTAATCACTTTGTACATCTAGGGTTACCATAAATACAATGATGCAACCCTATTTTTGCATGATAGTGAATTTCAACCACCGTTTGCTCCTATGGACGTAGGCATTCTACCGAATCATGTTAAATCCTTCTTCTTCTTCTTTTTTTGCTTTCATATTTCTGTGTGTTTCCGTATTATTCAAATTGATTGATGCATTGCACTGCAAGCGTTTCATTGCACAACAATTGGTATCAGAGCCAAGTTACAATGGTTGGGATTTCTTCTGCGAAGTTCGACAGGGTCAAGTTTGACGAATATGGAAATTTTAAATTATGGCAGAAGAGGGTCATCAAAGATTTGTTAGTGCAGGAGGGCATGGTGAATGTGCTATAAGGAAAGTAGCTGGAAGGCATAGACGACATTAGTTGGAAAGAACTGGAAGCGAAGGTTGTGACAACTTTCAGGCTTTCACTGGCTAATGGCATGATGTATCACATCATGGATGAGGAATCACCGGTGGCAGTTTGGCTGAAACTGGAAATTTGGTATATGTCTAAGTCGTTGATGAAGAAGCTCTATCTTAAAAAGAAACTGTATAGTCTTAATATGTCAAAGGGTTCGGATTTGAACGAGCACATCAACGTGTTCCACCAGATCATCAATGATTTGAAACGTGTTGATGTGAAGTTCGAAGACGAAGACAAGGCGTTGATGTTACTGAATTTCTTACTTGCTTTTCCTACGTATGAAAATTTAGTTACAACTCTGATGTGGAGAAAAGAAATTTTCAAATTGGAGGAGAACACAAGTGCTCTTTTAGGTTTTCATCAGACAAAGAAAGCTAGCGATAAGAATTTACAAGGTGAAGGACTTGTGGTGAGGGGTAACGAGGAACGTGGGAGAAGCAAGTTTCGAAGCGGACCATGTAACAATAAATCTCAATCCAATTCCAGGAAGAAGAATGACATACGATGTTTTAAATGCAGGAAAAGGGGGCATATAAAACAAGAGTGTCTAGAGAGAAAGAAGGGGAATACAGAGAATAAAGAGGGTCCATCAAAATCTGCGAATGCAGTGGAAGAAGAAGGCTCAAAGAATGATAACGAAGTTATGCTTTCTGTTTCATCCGATTTAGATCATTTCACAAATTCTTGGATTTTGGTTTCGGTATGTTCCTATCAGATGACACCCAATAAAGATTGGTTCAATACGTTCAGGTTAGTAAATTCTGATTCTGTTCAGATGGGTAATGATGCATCATGCAAAATTGTTGAAATAAGGAATATCATAATTAAAATGTTTGATAGTTTTGTTAGAACATTGTGTAATGTTATGCATATACTAGATTTAAGGAAGAATCTAATTTCATTTGGCACTTTATATTGTAATTGGTTTACAAGTCTACAAGTGGAGTAATGAAAGTGAGTAAAGGTGTCTTAATAATGATGAAGGGGCAGCAATTAGCAGGAAATATCTATACACTGTTAGGCGCCATAGCTGTAGGTGGAGCTGCAGCTGTAGAGTCTGAGTAAGATAGTACAGTCTTGTGACATATGCGGTTAAGTCATATGGATGAATGTGGGATGATGGAGCTTCATAAGAAGAATCTATTAAAGGGTGTCAAAATATGCAAACTGAATTTCTACGAGTATTGTGTTCTTGGGAACCATAATACGGTACAGTTCAAGATAGCCACACACAAGATGGAGGGAATTCTAGACTATGTTCGTACAGATGTTTGGGGGCCATTAAGGGTAGCATCACGGGGAGGACATATATATTTCATGAGTTTTATTGATAATTACTCGCGAAAGGTCTGAGTGTACTTTATGCGGCACAAGTTAGAGACATTTGCCAAGTTCAAGTTGTGAAAAGCTGAAGTGGAAAACCAAATAGAAAGAAAGATCAAATGTCTCAGGCCCAACAATGGTAATAAGTACACATTCAAAGTTCTTCGTTGAGTTGTATGAACAACATAGGATTAAGAGACACTTCACAATACGCAAGACACCACAACAAAAAGGTATAGCAGAAAGGATTAACAGAACAATAGCTGAAATAGCTCGGTGTCTCAGGTTGAATGCAGGGCTTACACAGAACTTCCAGGGTAGAGGTAGTGAATATGACATGTTTCTTGATTAATAGGTCACCAAAAGCAGCACTAGATGGGAAAGTAGCAAAGGAGGAGTGGACATGCAGCGCAGTAGACTACTCTAGTTTGAGAGTATTTGGATGTTTAGCCTACATGCATGATTCTAGTAAGGAGAGATCGAAACTTGATGTGAAGCATATACAATGTATATTTCTAGGGTATCAGAAAGGGGTGAAAGGCTTCAAACTCTAGGATCCGAAGACAAATAAGATAGTGACAATAGAGATATGGTTTTTAATAAGAAAACCATTTTTGCAATGTATTCAGGAACAAGAGAAACAAGTATCAGAAAATTGCAGTAGCAATGAGTATGTGATGTGGTGTAGGTGGAGCTAGAGACTCAAGGTAGAGAATACAATGTTCAGAATGCAGGGAGTTCTGGCTCAAGAGATCATCAGCATCACAGTATAACCATAGAATGATGAAGCTCCTATACTGACCCCAGGTGGATCTATTGCTTACAGGTTTTCTTCGAGGCTCTATCCGAAGGGAGCAAACAAAAGTCAGATATGTGTGGTTTCCTATCAACAATAAGTTCCTAGAATGTCCACTATCCTTACTCAATGGGCTTGGACAAAGTACAAACTGAGCATAACAATTTGTGTGCTTCTAAACAACTTATCTCACAAAAGTTAATGGTACTACACCCCTATCTATTGCTAAAAGGGTAAAGTCTAGGTATAGAGCTCGTGAAAGTGTATATGCTCACATAAATTTAAAAGTCTATTCCCCCAATTTCAACACATCACCACACCATGTGCATACTTATCCATTCATCCACAACATACATGTAAAAGCTATATACACAAATAAAATATTCACAAGTACATAATAATTATTCATATTTACATGTAAAATATCATGGAGTAATCAAAAGAACCATTAAATTCATATTTGGGATAATTCATGATTATTTAACAGCTCGGCTCTCAGCTCTTTTCCCCCGCAAAGTCTTTAAGTTGTCACAACGTCCCAAAGAAGTTCCATAATGGTGAGGGATAATAATAATAATAATAATAAAAGTTCACCCCCAGGGTGTGGTTTGGGTGGTAGTGTGGGCTGCAAGAGTACCTCTCACGAGGTCAGGTGTTCAAACCCTCTTGGGCTCGTTTCCACCCCTGAACTCCTGAATTTACCCTCTTTTTGGAGTTGTGGGGTCAACTTCAAGGCGCGCACGATTAGTCACGTGGATCGTAAAATGGATGCGTGGATACCCAGTAAGTAATCCAAAAAAAAAAATAATAATAATAATAATAATAATAATAATAAAAATAATAAAAGTTCAATAGAGTTGTCACTAACTTGTTATTTTCCTCGGTGCGATTAGTTTGCCTAATTACTACTTGTTAATTAGTTTCTAAACTGATTTTGGGTCAAAGAACTAGTAGTTTCAATCTGCATTTAGGAATGTCTAATACAACCTCTAAAGGAATGAATCTTATTGGAAAAACCCCTACTCAAAACTAATATAAGTGAGATATGAAACACCTCTTTTACCCTTTATTTAATCATTGGAACGGTCATACACCAAAATAGAAAACCTGTATATATATATATATATATATATATATATATATATATAATAAATCATCAAATTTGAGCAAAAAGAGTCTTTAAAACATTTCCAGGTTTTTCAAATTTTTTAAAGAATTTTATGAAAAATTTTAAACATTTTTCTACAATTCTCTAGGATTTTTGAAGATTTTTTCTCATTTTATTTATTTTAGTATTTTTAATTTTCCATTTTTTTTATCTGAGTCAAAACAACTCAAATATTTTATTTATTTATTTTTTCCTAATTTCTTAACATTTTTATGATTTTTTTTTCTAATTTTTACTATTTTTCTCTATTTTTAAATTAAAGAAAATGATACAGGCGACTCGGGACGGGTCAGACCAGTTGAACAGGTCTGAACCGAGTCAACGAATCAACTTAGGTCGACTCCGTTGGGGAAAGGACTACCACACGTCAACTAGGGATGACAACACGTGGCACTGGTATTTTATTCTTTTATATTTTTTTTACTATAGCTGACATCATTTGCCACGTGGCAACATTCAACAAGTCTTAGGGATTTAACATGGATCCAAATTTCAGATCTAGGCTTTCAAACCTGGACTCAGTACCTAGCCTTATTGGGAGTATTTTTGAAGAATTCCTTTGGAACCAAAATCGAATTCTACTTAGAGATTTCATTTAAATTCAGACTTAAATTACAAAATCCTAATTTCGGATTTTTTGTCTGCAAAATTGCGCTTTTATCCTTGCACGAACTCTTCTAATTCTTTATTACCAAACCATTTTTCCAGCCTCTACACTTGAACCTTTCAATCTTCAATTCTTTCTTAGGTAAGTCATCAATTTTTTATTCTAAATACTCTAAAGCTCAAAATCTCTTAGTTTTCCCTTTTTCCTTACACCCTTGGTATCGAAGACTTTTCTCTAATTTTTCCCCAATGAGCCATTCTTCTCTTTTTTCTCTCCGTTTGTCTGTCTGTTACCCTTCTAAAGTTCACTATTTATAGATCTAGTAAAACCATTCCATCAAATTTACTCTGCATTAAACTCTAATTTTGCCCACATGTTAATTATGCAATCTCACATGTCCAATTTCTTCTTCTTCTTCTTCTTTTCCTTTTGTGCTTGCAAGTTTAAAGATGCTAGCCCACTGGATTTTCTCCGTTCTTTTTCTTCTTCTTTTTTTTATTTTTTATTTTTAATGTATTCAAAAAGGGGAGCTTATGTGCAATAGTAAGGTTGTTGCTATGTGACCTTGAGATTACGGGTTCGAGACGTGGAAACAGTCTTTTGCAAAAATGCAAGGTAAGGCTGCGTACTACAAACCCATTGTGGTCCGCCCCTTCCTCGGATCCCGTATATGCAGGAACTCTATACACCGAGCTACCCTTTTTATTTGTAATATATTCAATTTTTTTCTTTTTTTCTATAGTTTCTCATTTTATTGAATTAATGAATTTACACAATTGTGTATGAAAGTAAAAAAAAAAAAATGAACTAATAAAAAGACCCAAATAGGCTATACAAGCCCCGGACAAAATGAGATGTCAACATATGGACCAATTCTACTCTATTCCATTACATTCTTGTTTACCAAATAAATTTTAGTGGATATATAAAGTTATAAGGATCACTCCGTTTCATTCTTCATCGCAAAGAAGTTAATAATGCAACTCACAGCACGCAAATGGTTCTTGTGTAGAACTCATGGAAATTTACTCTATAAGCCACAACATAAAATAAATAAAGACTAATTACTTCTAAATAACAGTTATTATGAAATAATTATTATACTCTTTCCCATAATTTTTATTTCATTTTCACCTTAAGAATAGATAGATATTCTGTGGATTCCCATTGTATTCACATTGTACGACTTTGCATTTACATTATGTTAGTCTTACTTCAGAGGATTCCCAAAACACTGGACAGGTCAACATTGCATTCCTACCTAAGATTATCAGTCTTTTATTTTGAGTTTTGAGTTCTGAATATTGACTTTCAAGTAATATAAGCATTTTTTTTTTTTTTATCATTTCTCCCGCAATAAAAAAAAAAATCAGAATCAAGAAAATGCTGAAAAAAAATATATTAACTGTTATTTTTAAATGAGCAACTTTTTTTCATTTGTTTAGCAAAGGACACGCCGGGGGCTTTCATGTTATTATCACTATATAATTTTTGGTTTTATCTATTTGTTTCTTCTATTGTATGGTATTTAACAATAAGTAGTTTGTACCATAGCTAGCCAGAGGACAAAAAATGGTACTTTATACCATAAGTTACTCTTCACTTCCTGAAAATTCTACTTCAAAAATTTCATTGTTAGAGTTTCATACTTAGGGAGTGAAGCTTCATACTTCGTTGAAACTTTAAGACTTACAGTATATTTTATCATTTAAAAAACTAATGCAATTTGATGAGACACCCAAGGGAAACAGTCTTCATGAATTTAGATTAGTCAATTTCTTTGGTTGGCTATAAACAAAGAGAATATTTCAGCAATGCAATGATCTAGATTGGATGTTAGTCAGTACCCACCAAAAAAAACACTGGTTTCCGATAAGCGTAATTTCTTAGCTCAAACTCCTCATAATGCACATTTCAACGGAAAGGGTTCCAAAACAAAAATGCTACATTCTTGACTGATAGCCACGAGGAGTTGGAACCAGGAACCATGAGCACTGATATTTGACCCCAAATCTGTCATCTTCTTCATGAACAATATATTCTTTTTTCAAATGGGAGTATCAATCACTACCAAAACTCTCACTGCATCCATATTCCTCTTGCCCATCTTGATTCAATTTCCATCAAGATATTGCACTGCAATGGGTAACTTGATTACATCCCAAAGCATCTGACGAACTCTCATATCTGCCAGGGAAATCTTTGAACTGGATTCTTTTAGTCCAGGCAATTCTAGTAAATTGTATGTGGGTATCTGGTACAAGAAAATCTCAACAAGTTGTGTGGGTAGCAAACAGGAGAAACCACTGGCAGCTGCAGACTCCTGTAAGTCTAACAATGGGTGTGGATGGAAATTTGAGGCTTATGGGTGGCAACCTCAACACAGTGTGGTCAACCAATGTTGTTTGGGTTCTGTCAAATAAACTGGCTGCAGTGCTCTTCGACAATGGAAACATAGTCATTGAAGATACTGTCAAGAAGGAAAAACTATGGGAGAGCATGAACAATCCTTGTGACACTTTTCTTCTTGGCATGAAGTTAGGGATGAACGCTAAAACTGGCCAGAAACAGTTATTGACTTCCTGGAAAAGTGAATATGATCCATCACCAGGAAACTTCATCCCAGGAACCACAATGCAGGTACCACCCCAGCCTTTCATTCGGAAGGGAACAACGTTTTCCTGGAGAGGTGGGCCATGGAATGGACTGAAGTTCATTGGGATGCCGGATTTGGATATAATATATCAGAACAGATTTTGCCTTGTATCAGATACTCAAGGAACTGAATATTTCACTTTTAATGCATTGGAAGCTCTAATATAGGTATCATGTTCATATCTGCATCAGGATCGCTGCAGATATTACGGTGGGAGGAGGACAGGAAAGAGTTTGATGTTATTTGGTGGACACCCCAGTGTCCGTGCGATGTTTATGGAATGTGTGGACCTTATGGAGACTGCAATAAAAATGAGTCACCAATTTGTAACTGTTTGAAAGGCTTTGAGCCAAAGTTAAGCACAGAATGGAGCAATGGGAACTGGGCTGGTGGGTGCATCAGGCGAACTGAATTATATTGTGACAAGAATGTAAATACTAGCTTAGCCTCTGGTAGAGACAGAATTGATGGATTCTGGAAGTTGAGAGGGATGAAATTGCCAGATCTTTCAGAAAATTATCCTCTTCCTGAGGTTGCTGAGGATTGCAGACCTTGGTGCTTGAATAACTGTTCCTGCACTGCATATGCTTTTGTTGCTGGAATTGGGTGTATGCTTTGGACCAGAGACCTTATGGACATTCAGGAGTTTTCATTTGATGGAGAAGATCTCTACCTTCGATTTGTATATTCAGAACTATGTAACAATAATTTTTGCATTAAAACCCTAGGGAGAGCGGTGTTACTGTTGGATTTTTAAAAGTCAAAATCACATTCTACTTTAAATATGACATTTTTAAAACATTTTCTAGGCAGAAAGAAGCAAGGAACAAAACTCATCTTCATTGTCAGAGTGTTGCCTTATTTTATGGTTTGCACAAATAGAAACAAAAGATTAG
Source organism: Malania oleifera (assembly GCF_029873635.1). Taxonomy (NCBI): domain Eukaryota; kingdom Viridiplantae; phylum Streptophyta; class Magnoliopsida; order Santalales; family Ximeniaceae; genus Malania; species Malania oleifera. The sequence continues at coordinate 13,777,087 of NC_080420.1, read as the reverse complement.
ATGAAGGTACCAAAATGTTAGATGAAGATAACATTCTTGCAAGCTGGAAATGAGAAATCAACATAAAAAATTTTGGCATGTTCTAAATCTATTGTATTTCTTAACTTGCATTTCGAATGACAGTATAATTGAAAAGAGTTTTTCGTTGTCAAACCCTACTAATCTGATCGGTCTGGCAAGAATAATTCCCCTTTGTTTCATAATACAATCTCTAAATTCAGGAAAAAGATTGACAAGCAAGAGGACATTGATTTGTCTTACAACAGTGATCTTTTACGAGACAGTCCACAAGGAAGTGAACGTAGAAACTACATATAGCAAAAAAGATCAAGCAGAGCTACCCATGATTGACATGGACAAAATTTTAGGAGCTACAGACAACTTCAGCACAACAAACAAGCTCGGGAAAGGGGGATTGGACCAGTTTATAAGGTAATTACATGTACATTAGCTTCTCTTTCTAATACATCGTATGCAAAAATATAACCCGCAGTTATAGTTGCAGTTTTCAGTGGGCTGCGTACAAGGAAAACTGAAAAATGGGAAGGAAATCACAGTGGAAAGACTTTCCAGTAGCTCAGTGCAAGGTTTTGAAGAGTTCAAAACTGAAATCATACTGATCTCCGAACTCCAACACAGAAATCTTGTTAGGCTCTTGAGATGCGGCATTGAAGGGGAGGAAAAGTTACTAATTTATGAATACATGCCAAACAAGAGCTTGGATACTTTCCTCTTTGGTTGGTTTTATTTTTGCACTTCTTCCTAGTTTTCATGTAGCTTGAATCTTTTTACTTCACTAATTAATCTATACATGTAGTTATTCTAGATTACGCTGACCATGTTCTATGATGGATAATCCCCTTAAGCTACTGCCAAGCATGCATCTCCTCCATATGTCAAACATATGAATACATGCCAAACAATAGCTTAGATACTTTCCTCTTTAGTTGGTTTTATTTTTGCACTTCTTTCTAGTTCTCATAGAGCTTGAATTTTTCCTTTGCTAATTAATATGTATATGTAGTTATTCTAGATTACACTGACCACATTCTATGTTGGATAATCCCCTTAAGCTGCTCCCAAGCATGCATCTCCTTTGTATGTCGAACATATGAACTAATATCAATATGATGCTTTTGGGTTGAGTGGTTCCTCAATACTCTGCCCATGAGTGAGCATGCATTGGGATGTTTTTTTTTTACTGGCCTTTATCATGGACAATGGATTTCATATAAGGAGCAAAGAAAATACAAAACGCTACTCCCAATTACTTAAGAATAGAGAATTTTGGATTTTTTGTGTAATTAAAAAAAAATGTTTAGACCAGATATTGTATGCATGGTATTTTGTAACATCAAGGGAAGTTTTCTTCCATACAACAACAAAACCAAGCCTTAAAGTCCCACTAGGTGGGGTTGGCTATATAAATCATTTTCCGCCAATTTATACGATCATGGACCATTTTTTTTTACAGATTAAGGGATATTAAATCCTTACTCACTATCTCCTCTCGGGTTATTTTAGGTCTACCCCTTCTACTGTCTCCCACAGTAACTAACTCACTCTTCTGGCACGTTGCAAGTGTCCATACCATCTGAATCGTCTCTTCCTTATCTTATCTTCTATAGGAGCTACACCTAACTTACCACAAATATGTTCATTCCTTAATTTATCTTTCAATGTTATACCACTCATCCATCTAAACATTCTCATCTCGGCAACTTTTACTTTTTGAATATTATGTTTCTTCGTCGGCCAACATTCCAATCCATATAGCATAGCTGGTCTTATAGCTATCTTATAAAACTTTTCTTTCAATTTTAAGGGGTATTCTACAATCACAGGGCACACTTGAAGCACTTCTCCATTTTACCCAAACTGCTTTAACTCTATGCATAATAGAGTTGCATAATAGATCCAAGGTATCAAAATCTACAAGTGCTATTTATTTCTTCATCATCCAGTTTAACTTTATCTCCAATATTCCTCCTATCATTACTAAAATTACATTTCATATATTCTGTCTTATTTCTACTTATCATAAAACCTCTAAGAAAAAAAAAATGATATTGTCAAGCAGCACAAGGTAGTAGTTATATGGTCGCAACATCATATTTGTTAGTGTGGTTCACTAGGTAGCAATGAAGGCTATATAACTAGTATGTTCAAACTAGTTGATTAATGATAATCCCTTAGAACTAATCTTGTTACTTGTATTTTTTTCTATGTTTGTTTCCATTAGATCCAACAAAAAGGTTGTAGCTTGATTGGCCCAAAAGCTTCAAGATTATTCAGGGTATTGCTAGAGGACTTCTTACCTCAATCATGATTCTTGTTTACGGGTTATTCACCGAGATTTGAAGGCAAGCAATGTTCTTTTGGATGATTGGATCCAAAAATTTCAGACTTCGGATTGGCACAAATTGTTCGAAGGACTCAAGATCTAGCAAATACTGATAGAGTTGTATGAACATTGTAAGCTTCCTTTCCCTATATTAAGTGCACTGATACTTCTGCTCACTCCTTTATTTCACCAAAATTGCCCCTTAAAACACAATGTGGACCTTCTTAGAAAAATATCTCATCTTCCTCCGTATATTTGATCTGGGTCACAAAAAGTTTCTTATAAAATGTTTAGTATTGGAGCAGATAATGAGAAGGCTTCCAAGTTTTCTTCTATTCTAATAGTTTTCTTTAAAAAATAAATAAATAAATAAAAATAAAAAAACATAAAAAGGCATAAAACTTGTTCTAGAAAAGAGAAAAAAATTAAATGACGTAATTCAAAGAATTTATTCACCTATAATTGACTATAGAACGATACAGATGTTGAGGGTGATACTTCAGTTCAGAATTTTGTCCTAGTTGTCTGTCGCAACATAGGTGGATTGTGAAACTATGATGTGTAGAAATCTTGTGACTCAGATCATTTGACTTGCTTCATCCTCCATCTTAACACGTACAATCTATTTGGAATCATTTTCTATCTTGTGGCTTGTGAATTGTCATAAGTTGTAACTTTAGATGTAAATTTTTAGCCTTCTTTCTTCAAATGAACAATTAGAAGAGTTATATCATCATAGTATTTGAACACTATTCGTAATGATGTTCTAATCGAATGCAGCAGCTATATGTCTCCTGAATATGCCGTGGGAGGAGTATTCTCTGAGAAATCTGATGTGTTCATTTTTGGAATCTTGCTACAAGAGATTGTTAGCAGCAAGAAGAATACTAGCTTCTATTCTCATGAACACCATCAAAACTTTCTTGGTCATGTAAGTGAAGTCTCACGTTAATCTGGAATTCAAATGTTTCAATCATTTTTCTGTTTTCTCTATTGGATACAGTATCATCCTAACAATGCAGGATTATTTTTAGGCATGGCAATTATGGAGTGAATACAGAGAATTAGACCTCGTGGATCAGACCTTGGCTGATACATATTCCTATTCAGAAGCAGCTAGATGCATACATGTTGGCCTTCTTTGTGCTCCAGAAAATGCTGTGGACAGGCCAACCATGTTGGCTGTAGTTCTCAGGCTAAGTGGTCATTCAGAAGTTCCACAGCCAAAGAACCCAGCATTTTCTTTCCGAAGGTCATCAGACCATCATCTCCCACCACAACAGAACAGCAAATGCTCCACAAATTAGGTCGCCATCTCTATGATTGCAGGGAGATAATGTATCTATATACCCACAACACAACCAGGATTTTTTTATTTTTTTATTTTTTGGGTGTCCTTTACTCCATCATGGGCTTCACACTTGTTTTTAAATATTAAATAAATTTGGTGTCATCTAAATACGTTCTCATAATTTTTTGGCTAAAAATTGTTTTCATTTTTAATTTTTATATTTTCTAAAAAATTATGAAGTTTCAGTTTTATTTTTAGTTTTTTTAAGATTCATCTTAGAGAGGTAGAAAACAAAGAGTTTATTTAGTTGTGCATAACAGTTTAAATTTTTTTTTTTCTAGAATTTCAAAATAATGTTTTTTAATTAAAAAAAAAAAAAGACAACTTGCTTTTCAATTTTCTACATATTATATAAGGTCATGTTTCGAGATAGATTTTGAGGCTTGGATTTGGATTTGTGTGGTTTTGAAAGAAACTCAATACAATTTTATACTATATTAGTATAAATTTACCCATACCCAAATCCAAAATCTGAATTCAATGTTCAATTCCATTATTGAGTTACCAAACATTGGGCTAATGTTTGGTATGTTGGAATAGAATGGACTATGAGTAGAATGACAAGTAAAATAATAAAAATAAAGAGGTTTATAGAATTTTGCACCCATGGAGTGACTCAATGCATGCATATGGTTCATGTATGGAAGATGGGGAATGTTACCAAATTTCACCACAAGAATCTGTGCCACAACATAAAATAAATAAAAAATAATTATTATAAAGTTGTATCATAGAAAATATATATTTCTATCCTATTTCATGTTAGATACAATAATGCAAGCTTTCACATTAGGTACTTTATTAGAAATTATTATATTCTTGTATAATTTCTATTTTACTCTCAACGTAAAGAATAGAGAGTCCGTGAACCAATTTATTCACATTGCATGAATTTACATTCACATTGGGAGGATAGGGTGGGCAAACTTCTTCAGAGGATTCCAAAAATATCAGACAGGTCAACACTGCATTCTTGAGGTTCTGTACCTAAGATTTGCCTTGATTTTGAATTTTGAATTTTGACTTTCAAATAATGTAAGCATTTTTTATCACTTGTCCAACAACAAAAATATCAGGTTCCAGAAATGCTGACAATAAAAAATTAACTACAAACCAATTTCTTTTTGTTTGTTTAGTGAAAGGCAGTGGAGGCTTCATGTTATTAGCAGCCTTTAAAATTTTCTTGAAATGTAAAACAACGGCAATAGTCTAATTTATAAAGTTGCACTTAAAGTTTCATACTGAAGCTACTTAAAAGTCCCTGAGATCTCACCATATCACTGTTCAGAACCCATTGAAACTATACGACTTGTCATATAATTTATACTTAAAAAACTAATCCAATTTTATGACACATACTGTCATGGCCGGGGAAAACAAACTTCATGAATTTAGTTCAGCGAATTTCATTGGACAGCTATAATAACGAGAATGTTTCAACAATGCAATTGTTTGGATGTTTAATTAATACCTACCAAAAAAAATTGATCTGTGATAAGATTAATTTCCCAAGCCAAACTCGTCAAAATGCACATTTCCACGAACAGGGTTAAAAAAACGGAAAAGAAGAAAAGAAAAGGTTACATTCTCGACTCAGCCAGCATAAACACTGATACATGACCCCCAATCTCTCACCCTCCTAATGTGAACATCATTTCATCTTTCAAATGGGCACATCGATCATAACTAGCACTCTCATTGCATCCACATTCCTCTTGTGCATTTGACTCCATTTCCATCACATTATTGCACTGCAATGAATACCTTAATTCCATCCCAAAACATCACTCGGACAAACTCTCCTTTCTGCCAGCGAAATCTCTGGACTGGGCATCAGTCCAGGCAATTCTAGAAAATTGTATGTCAGGATATGGTACAAAAAAAAATTGCAGCAAATAAAGTTGTGTGGGTAGCAAATAGGGAGAAGCCACTGGCAGCTGCAGACACTTCTGCAAGTCTAACAATGAGAATGGATCGAAATTTGAGGCTTATGGATGGCAAGCTCAACAGAGTCTGGTCAGCCAGCATTGTTCGAGTTCTGTCAAACAAACTGGCAGCAGTACTCTTCAACAATGGAAATTTTGTCATTGAAGATACAGTCTTAAAGGAAAAACTATGGGAGAGCATGAATAGTCCTTGTGACACTTTTCTTCCGGGCATGATGATAGGGATGAACACTAAAACTGGCCAGAAACAGTTTTTGACATCCTGGAAAAGTGAAGATGACCCATCATCAGGAAACTTCGTCCTAGGAACTATGATGCAGGTACCACCACAACCTTTTATTTGGAATGGAACGACAATTTTCTGGAGAGGTGGGCCTTGGAATGGACTGAAGTTCATTGGAATGCTGGATTTGGCCATAATATATCAGAATGGATTTTGCCTTGTGTTGGATACTCCGCAAGGAACTGAATATTTCACCTTCAAAGCATTGGGAAGCTCTTACATTGTTATTGTGTTCATATCAGCATCAGGATCGCTGCAGATATTGCCGTGGGAGAAAGGGAGGAGGAAATTTCATGTTTATTGGGAGATGCCCCAGAGGCCATGTGATATGTATGGAAGGTGTGGACCTTATGGAATTTGCAATAAAAATGACTTACCAATTTGTGCATGTTTGAAAGGCTTTGAGCCGAAGTCAAGCATAGAGTGGAACAATGGGAACTGGACTAGTGGGTGCATGAGGCGAGCTGAATGTTTTGTACAAGAATATGAATACTTGCTTAGCCTCTGATAGAGATAGAATGGATGGATTCTGCAAGTTGAGCCGGATGAAACTGCCAGACCATTCTGAAAATTATATGCTGCCTGAGCATACAGAAGCTTGCAGACTTTGGAGCTTGAATAACTGTTCCTGCACTGCATATGCTTTTGTCGCTGGAATTGGGTGTATGGTTTGGAACAGAGACCTATTGGACATTCAGGAGTTTTCATCTGATGGGTAAGATCTTTACCTCCGGCTTGCATATTCAGAACTAGGTAACAATAAATTTGCATTAGAAGTTTAGGAACAGCGCTAGTGTAAATTTAAATTCTATTTTAAATATTACCTTTTTGAAACAAACAATTTTCAGGCAGAAAGAAGCAAGGGGTCATAGAAGATAGAGATGTTGAGGCTGCTTCTTGAGTGCAGAGTCTTGTCCTAGTTGTCTATTGCAGCCTGGGTGGAGTATGAGACTACGATGTGTAGAAATCTTGTGACTCTAAATATCATTCAACTTGCTTCAACCTCCATCGTAACACATAGTGTCAATTTGGTATCACTGCCAACCCTCTGGAATGTGAATTGTCAAAAGTTTTTAACTTTTGATGTAAATTTTGCTTCTTTCTCCAAACTAATAATTAAAAGTGTTATATCATCATAGTATTCAAGCACTGGTTGTCATCATATTCTAATCAAATGCAACAGCTATATGTCTCCTGAATATGCCATGAGAAGAATATTTTCTGAGAAATCGGATGTCTTTAGTTTTGGAACCTAGCTACTAGAGGTTGTTAGCAGCAAGAAGAATACCAGCTTCAATTCACATGAACGCCATCTAAACCTTCTTGGTTATGTAAGCGAAATCTCAAATTTATCTGCAGTTCAAATGTTTCGGCATTCTTTTGCATTCTCTATTGGGTACAATATTGTAGAGAATTCCACTTGGTGAGTTTGTCCCACATTGAAAAATTGAGTGGATGATGGGTGCTCATATACATGATTGGGTCCAAGACCCGATAAGCTTAAGCTTTTGGGTCAAGTTGGTGCTCACTCATTTGTGTCAAGCCTACCTATGGACTCCTCCAGTGTTAACAAGTGGTATCAGAGCCGATGGTTCATAACTCTAGGTGAGCGACATCGTAAAAAGTCGAGATGTGAAGTTAATTCTCCTGACGTGCTAACAGTTGCAGGACCAAGTGTGTGACCGAGACCAATAAGGATCATTTAGGCCTGGGATGGATCCGAATAGCGTCAAGACGTGGGAGGTAGGATTGGTTCCGAGGCACGTGAAATGCAATTCGAGGCATGTAAGACGCTAGTGGTAAGGCCCACTTGAGAACTATTGGGGAATTGGGGTTACACCTATAAGGAAGACGGTTTCCGTTTAAGGGGGAGCAGTTGGAACTCACGAGTGAGGGGGAGATTGTTGAGAATTCTATTTGGGAATTTGTCCCACATTAGAAAAATTGAGTGGAAGATGGGTGCATATATACATAGTTGGGCCCAAAACCCGATAGGCTTAAACTTTTGGGTCAAGTTGGTGCTCACTCATGTGTGTCAAGCCTACCCATGGACTCCTTTGGTGTTAACAAATATCACACTGAAAATGCAGAATTATTTCTAGGCATGGAGAGTTATGGTGTGAATACAGGGAATTAGACCTAGTGGATCAAGCGTTGGCTGATACTTTTTCCTATACAGAAGCAGCAAGATGCATATATGTTGGCCTTCTTTGTGTTCGGGACCATGCGGTGGACAGGCCAACCATGTCTACTGTAGTTCTCATGCTAAGTAGTGAATAAGAACTCCCTCAGCCAAAGCAACCATCATTTTCCTTCCAGAGTTCGTCAGACACTGATCTCTAACCACAACACAACAGAAAATGCTCCGTAAATGAGGTCACCATCTCAGTGATAGCAGAGAGATAATGTATCTATTTATATACTTAATTTAAAACTGAGTTAGTTAATTGTTGGCTCAACATATGGCGGATCTAAATGAAAGTCCAAGAGGTATGGCCCGACCAGTTTGGTTGAATGGGTTAATCACCTAGGTTTGGGTTGGACAAGGAATCTTTCAAGTTTGAGTCCATTGGCTAAGCTGGGCAAGTTGGTCTTTCAAATCATGGGTATTGTTGTTGCCAGGACCAGACTTTTTTTTTCTCTGACTTCATATTTGTTCTAAAATATTGAAACAAAAAACATGTCATCAACTTCTTATAATTTTTTGGCTTAAATTAATCAAACCCCAAAACAAGAATACTTTTTTTTAAGTTGATTACCATCTTAAGGTTTTCTATTTAGGGATCTTATGTTGATTCTTGAAAATAACATAAGATTTACACCAAATGGTGGGTCTGAATGATGTTCCAAGAGATTTGTGCCATCCAATTTGGTTGGATGAGTTTGGTTTCTTGAGTTTGGTCTGACAGGGTGAATATCTCGGTTTTTTCTTTCGAGCTTGAGTCAATCAGTTTAGTTGGACAGGTTGGTGTTTGAGGACATGGGCATTGTTGTTTCCAAAAGCGTTATTTTTTTTTTTTTCCTCTTGCTTCTTAGATGGATGAGTGGTATAACATTGAAAGATAAATTAATGAATGAACATATTCATGATAAGTTAGGTGTAACTCCTATAAGATAAAGGAGGGACGACTCAGATGGTATGGGCACTTGCAACGTAGGCCAAATAGTGCACCTATGAGGAAGAGTGACTTAATTACTGTGGAGGGCGGTAGAAAGGGTAGGGGTAGACCTAAAATAACTTGAGAGGCGATAGTGAGTAAGGATTTAATATCCTTAAATCTATCAAAAGAAATGGTCCATGATCGCATAAATTGGTGGAAAAGGATTCATATAGCCGACCCGACTTAGTGGGACTAAGGCTTGGTTTTGTTGTTGTTTTATTTTCTCTTGCTTCATATTTATTCCAAAATATTGAAACAAACATTGTATCATCTCTATCTTCTTATAAATTAATCAACCAATAAATACGTAAAGTTTTTCTAGTTGATTATATTGAGAAATTCACTTGTAAGTTTGTCCTACACTGGATAAATAGAATGAAAGATAGATGCTTATATACACGGCTCACCAAATCCTAACAAGTGGTATCAAAGCCAACAATTCGATTTCAACTCAAGTGTTCATACATGCGTTTCTATGAATGTTGATCTTATAGGAACACAGTGGTAGATCCTACGGATGCTAATCCCGTAAATGATGATGAGTTGTAATGGAGATGGTGCCAGCTTTGTTGAGTTGTAGTGGTGTCGGTGCATTGTTGAGCAGTAGTGTCGGTACCAGCCACCTCCACCAATCCCATTACCACCTACCATTTCTATCCATCCCATTACCACCTACCATTTCTATCCATTCCATTCATGGCTATATAAATGGAAATATGTGTGCGTGTAAAATGTGAGTGTATAATTGAGTTGAAGGTGAGAGAGAGAGGGGTGTGAGAAAGAGTGAGTTGAGTTGAGTGGAGTGCAGTTGCCTCTTCCTCCTCTTGTATTTTCTCCCAATTTTAGTGAAGAACGGTGTGCTCCGTGGACGAAGATAAATTTGGGCCGAACCACGTTAAATCTTGGCATTCATTTTGCTTGTTTATTTTATTTGTGGTGTGATTGTTGCTCTCCTAAATCCCCAACAATTGGTATCAGAGTCAGATTGAAGCAAAATTGCCGCCACCCAGAAATTCAAGTAGCTCAAAATCAAGTTTTGAGCACACTAGGGTGTTCCTCTCAACTAAACGAAGCCAGCGAAGCGAATCGAAGTTCAAAAAGGAGGCTCCACGAGCCCACATGCACCCACACACGCTTCCAGCAGCCGCCATCATCGCCACGTGCCTTCACGCGCCACCAAGTCATCGGCACGTGACCTCATGCGCCCCCACACGCCAAGCAGCCCACGGATGCACCTCACGCGCCTGCTACAACTTGAAGACAAAGCTAACGTTAGCTTGACACCTCTCTCCTGCGTCAATGTGTCCCCATCAGCCGCCACCTCACGCGCCCTCGCGTCACCGCCACATGTCATCTAGTCAGCTGCCACGTCATCACCCAAGAACCACTTTGCCACGTCAACTAAGACATCATATACCACATCATCATTTGGGCCCCACTTTGCCACATCAGCAAACAGCGTTAGTAACGGTAACGGCATATTCCGTTAAAAAGAGGATATTCCATTAAATTTAATAGACTGTTGACCAAAAAGTTTGACCAGACTTTTCGAAGCCACTTCAGGTCTGTTTTTCGAACGAGTCGAACCATTTCCAAGGCTTTTGGTCGTTCCGAGATCCAACTGTGCTGTCCATTTGACCTGATTCCATCTCTAGATAAGCGAATTGAGATGTCAAACGAAAAGAGCTCAAAGATCAAAATGTTTGACGACACCAACTTCGGTTTCTGGAAGATGCAAATTAAGGACTACTTGTTTGGTAAGGAGTTGCACTTACCACTAAAGGGAAAGCCAAAATCCATGAGGGAGGACGAGTGGGAATTGCTTGACCAAAAGGCTCTCGGAGCTGTGAGGATGACGCTAGCAAAGTCTATTGCTTTCAACATCGAGCACATGACAACCAACAAATCACTGATGGATGCACTTTCCAATATGTACGAGCAACCGCCAATAAGGTACAATTAATGAAAAAGTTGTTCACCATGCACATGCCAGCAGGTGAAAGTTTTAGTAAACATCTTAACAATTTCAACATGTTGTCAGATCAACTCGCCTCAGTTGAATCACGTTTAATAGTGAAATTCAAGTCTTACTGATTCTCAGTCGGTTGCCTGAGAGTTGGAAAGATATCATTATTGCGATCAGTAGCTCCACACGAAAATCAAAGCAGAAGTATGACAAGGTCATTAGCATGATTTTGACGGAAGAGATCAGGATGCAGTCAAACAATACTTCCACTTCAAGTTTAGCCTTGAACATGGAAAGCCGAGGAAAAGATTCATGGAAAGGTAGCGGGCATGGGAGACCAAAAAATCGCGACAAATCTAGAATCAGGCAGTCCAGATCTAGAAATCCCAAAGGTTCCTAGAGCACAAAGAATATTGAATGCTGGAACTGTGGAAAGATCGCGCACTACAGAAATCAGTGCAAAGGTGCAAGGAAAGAATATAAGGCGACGACAGAAGCAAACGTCGCTTCATAAAAAGGTGATATGTTGATATACTCTTTGGAGAGCAAGAAGGAGTCTTGGGTCTTAAATTTTGGAGCCTCATTTCACGCTACTTGCAGTAAAGATTGCCTAGAGGAGTATACACCAGGTGATTTCGGTAAAGTATACCTTGGCAATGATCAAACTTGCAACATATTAGGCAAAGGAATTGTGAAGATCAAGAAGAACAGGTCTGTATGGAAGCTGAACGATGTCAGATATATTCCAGACCTAAGAAAGAACTCGATCTCAGTTGGACAACTAGCAGATGAGGAATACACCACAACATTCATTGGTAATGAATAGAAGATATCAAAGGATGCACTGATGATTACACGAGGTAAGAAAAGCAGAATACTTTATGTGACCTCCAAGGGAAAATTGAGTGATCTACGGTCAGTAGAGATTAACATGTGCGAGGATTACATACTCGAAAAACAGAAGAGGATCAATTTCTAAACATACACCCGTACCCCAAAGAAGGAGAGACTTGAACTAGTCCATTCAAACGTATGGGGACCGACGACCATCTCATCCACAAGCGAAAGGAATTATTTCGTGACATTTATTGACGATCATTCTCGGAAGGTATGAGTTTGCATCCTAAAATATAAAACAAATGTCTTTGATGCTTTCAAGATATGGAAAGTAATGATTGAAAATGAAACTGAGTTAAAAATCAAGAAGCTGAGAACCGACAACGGTGGTGAAAACAAGAAATTCTACTATGACCATGACATCAAGATAGAAAGAACTATGTCAGATATGTCCCTGCATAACGGCGTAGCCAAGCGGATGAACCAATTGTTGACCGAAAGAGCAAAAAGCATGCATATGCAGTCAGACCTACCAAAACAGTTCTGGACAGAGGCAGTCAACACAGCAACATACTTGATCAACAAGAGTCCATCAATACCATTAGACCACAGACTACCAGAAGAAGAATGGAGCGGAAAAGAGGTGAAACGTTCACATTTGAAAGTTTTTGGTTGTGTTTCATATGTGCGTATTAGTAATCATTTCAGAAACAAGCTTGATCCAAAGTCCCAGAAATGCACCTTCATCGGCTATAGTGAAGATGAGTATGGGTCTCGCTTGGACAATGAAAACAAGAAGGTAATCAGAAGCAAGGACCTGATCTTCAATGAAAAAGTGATGTACAAGGACAGACACAAAACAGAACCCACAGAACCAGTTCAGAATGAAACAACCTAAGTAGACTTGGATGATGTCCTAGAAGGTTTCGAGAGACAACAGCAAAACACCAAGAATCCTCAGGTGGAGGAGACACAACAGCAAAACGCCAAGAATCCTCAAGTAGAAGAACCTGTGGAGTAGATCGTCGCACCACCGCCTCCTACTCCAACTCCAGAGCTTAGGAGATCTTCTCGACTCCATGTACCAAATAAAAGGTATTTGGATTGTTTACTTCTTACAGATGGAGGAGAACCCAAATGCTATAATGAAGCATGTCAGGCAGGAGATTCGAGCAAGTGGGAGCTTGCGATGAAGGATGAGAAGTCCCTTACCTCCAACAAAACGTGAAAACTAGCTAAGTTACCCAAAGATAAGAAGGCTCTTCACAACAAATGGGTGTACAAGATCAAAGAGGAGCATGATAGCTCCAGGAGCTACAAGGCCCAGTTGGTAATCCAAGGCTTTGAACAGAAGGAAGGAATCGACTACATCGACATCTTTGCACCAATTGTGAAGCTAACAACCATCATATCAATCTTTAGCATTGTTGCCTTGGAAGACCTACATCTCGAGCAGTTGGATGTGAAGACTACATTTCTTCACGGTGATCTAGATGAGGAGATTTACATGCACCAACCAGAAGGACTCTCAGTGAAAGGTAAAGAGAATCTTGTGCATAGATTGAAGAAGAGCTTGTACGATCTCAAACAAGCTCCCAGACAATGGTACCAAAAATTTGACGGCTTTATGAGCAGGAAAGATTTTCAGAAGTACAGTATTGACCACTGCTACTACTTCAAGAGGTATCAGTCTAGTTTTATTATTCTATTGCTATATGTCGATGACATGCTAGTCGCAGGACCAAATATAAAAGAGATCTAGAAAATTGAAGTTCCAATTGTCAGAGAAGTTTGACATGAGGGACTTGGGTTCAGCAAAGTAGATACTTAAGATGCGGATATCTAGAGATAAGCAATAGGGAACGTTGCGGTTATCTTAGTCGTAGTATATTAGTCGTATTTTACAAAGATTCAACATGAGCAGCACTAAAGCAATAAATACAAAATTGGCCAGTCACTTCCGCCTTTCCAAGAATCAGGATCACTAGACAAATGAAGAGAATGACTTCATGGCTAAGGTACCTTACGCCTTAACCATTGGAAGTCTCATGTACATCATGGTTTGTACCAGACCAGACATTGGCCAAGCAATGGAAGTTGTCAGCAGGTTCATGTCAAATCCAAGGAAGACTCACTGGGAAGCAGTGAAGTGGATCTTGAGGTACCTACATGGCACTATTGATAAGTGTCTATGTTTCAACAAAGGAGATTTTAAAATTCAAGGGTATGTTGATGCCAATTTTGCTAGTGAAGTTGATCACCGCAGAAGCACCATCAAATATGTGTTCACTGTTGGCACAACAGCTATTAGTTGGATGTCACAAATACAAAAGATTGTCTCCACTATAGAAGTTAAGCACGTAACGGTGACAGAAGCCAACAAAAAGATGATTTGGCTTCAAAGTTTGTTGACAAAGCTCGGAATAGAGCAGGTGAGAAATGTTTTACACAGCAACAGTCAGAGTGTAATACATCTAACAAAGAACTCTGCATTTCATTTCAGAACCAAACACATTGGACTTTGTTATCACTTCGTCAGATCTCTACTAAAGGACGGAGTGCTGGCACTTAAAAAAAAATCCAAGTTGGCAGGAAACCAACAAACATGTTGACAAAGGTCGTGACTATAGAGAAGATGAAATTGTGCTCAACTTTAGTTGGTCTTCATGCTTGAAGACAAATTTGAGCACATCATTTACCTATATATTGGTTGAGATGGTGTCTCCGTCTCAAAGTGGGAGATTGATGAGTTATAATGGAGACAGTGTCAGCTTTGTTGAGCTGTAGTGGCGTCAGTGCATTGTTGAGCTTAGTGTCGGTACTAGCCACCTCCACCAATCTCATTACCACCTACCATTTCTATCCATTCCATTCATGGTTATATAAATGGAGATGTGTGTGCGTGTAAAATGTGAGTGTATAATTGAGTTGAAGGAGAGAGAGAGAGAGAGAGAGAGAGGTGTGAGAAAGAGTGAGTTGAGTTGAGTGGAGTGCAGTTGTCTCCTCCTCCTCTTGTATTTTCTCCATTTTAGTGAAGATCGGTGTGTTCCGTGGACGCAGGTCAATTTGGGACGAACCATGTTAAATCTTGGCATTCATTTTTCTTGTTTATTTTATTTGTGGTGTGATTGTTGCTCCTAAATCCCCAACAAATGAGTGGGACTCCCATGATTTTATGTTCTTTCTCATGGTAGAATAGTGGCTCCTAGTTGGTTGCATGACATAAAATTGATCAAGTAATAACTTCCATTCAAGGTGGAGTCTTTGAAACTCACATGTGAAGGGAAGATTGTTGAGAATTTCACTTTTCAATTTGTCCTACATTCGAAAAATAGAATAGAACATGGGTGATTATATATATGGTTGGACTGAAGATCCAAAAGCCTTAAGCTTTTTGGTGAAATTGGTGCTCATTCATCTATAACAGTCCCACAATAGACTTCTCAAATCCCAACAGATTACCATATTAAGGCTTCCCATAAAGGGAGTTTATGCCGATTCATTAACAAAATAGCGAAATTCATGACAGCAGAGCAGAGATTATTTGGGATGCCAACATGTGGAATATGAGAATATCTTTCATTCACCATAAAATGTGTGCACGGTCAAGGAAAAGATGTTAGCATGAATCATCTAAAAAATTAAAAAAGCACCAAAATATCCCTAAATTTTTATGAACAGCTCTTCCCGATAAGGTCTACCCAGTTTAATATATATAGCGCAATAAATATGAACCTGCTTGTGGAAAGTCATGATATCATGTCCTTGAAGATTTGAACAATGCAGCAGTTCAGTCACTGGTCGGACTTTGTTTTCCTTTTCTTACTGTTAAGCTCTGATCCATTCTACGCCGGTGATGGCGGGGGCTATGGGTTCAGGCTAGGAGTTTCCATGGGAAGAGATGGAACACTTCGATGGAAAACAAGCAGAGACGATGATTCTAGCCCGTTGTGATGGTAGAGTTAAAAAGAGATTTTTGGGATGGCAACCTTACTCTAGGATTTGTTGGGGTGAAGGCTGGAGCGTAGAGGAACGAATAGAGAAGGCCTATTTTAAAAATGTGTTTGATCGTATTGTTAGTTTAAAATTAAATTTTTATGATTTTTAATTATTTAGATACATAATGTTAGAATATTTTAACACTTCTACACATATTTTATAAATTAAATCATTCATATTACACATAATTTTTAATTAAAATTTAAAATATAATTAAAATAAAATATTCATAAAATGTTTCAATTTTTTTTTTAAATAATAAAAGCCGTTAAAGATAATTCTTTAATTATATTTCAATTTTCGTGTACTTTCTTGTTCATATAAAGTGCATTATAAAATATGATAATTAAGTAAAATAATTATAATAATATTTTATTATAAATATTTTAGATATGTATTCTTTTGCACTTTTATTATTTTCATCATAATTTTTAAATCTTTTTTTGATTGAAAGACAAAAATGAGCATTTGCTCCATCAAATATTTAACTTGTTTTAGTTAGAAATATTAACCAAACAAGTTGTTAGTGCTTGAGTTTTAGATTTAGATTTTGATTCATTTTCATAATTTTTTATAGTGATATCAAATAGTCCCAAAATTGTAAATATTGTTTTTAAAATTCAAGGTACTCTTTAATGTGTTAAAAGTTAGTAGTTAATGAAAATTAATCTAATACTTTTTAGATTAAGCTGGCAAGGTGATATGGAGAAGCTGAATTTTGGGATCTTATGCCTATCCACCTTAGAGGTATGGAGTACCCAACAATGCTAGGGATGCCTTACAAAGTTAGGAAATAAGTAATTAAATAGCTAAAATATAGGAGTCATGGGATGGCAAAAAATAAATAAATAAATAAATAGAGGTGAATGGACTTAAATTAGAATGCTAGGGAGTAAAGGTGGAGTTTAGGAGAAAGGTAGAGATAATAGGAAAAAGAGAGAAAGATAGAGATAAAGAGGCACAAAGATCAAATTAATAGTCTATTAGCTCTAGATTTTGTGTGTGTCGAGCTTTTTTGTTTTCATGCAAATATTGCATGGCTACTTATACATATTCTTAGTCAATTATTACTCTAATCATTAGGGATCACAATATTCCTATGAAAGATACCTCTTGTTAACTGGTGCAAACCTTCAAATCACTTTATAAAATAGTTAGATCCCACTAATGATTACACCGATGCATGAAGCTTCATTAAGCTTCCTTTTTCAGATACTTATAAACATTCTCAGTCGATTATTATTCTAATTGTTAGGGATCATAACATTCATTTAATATATATCTTCTAGCTGACTAGTGTATGTCTTCAAATCACTTTACAAATAGTTAGATCCCACTAATCATTACAAAAGCCAATGCATGATGCTTCATTAAACTTTGTTTTTTATCCTAAAATTGAAGTTCTAGATCTTGGATTTTTTGCCCAAATATCTAATCTTCTTCACTGATGAGACTTTGTTAATGTTGTTGGAGGTTGTTCATCACAGGTGAGGGTTGTTGCAGATTTGTATTTTGTGTTTGTGTTTTGTTCCAATGTTTTCTATCTTGTTCATGTTTGTGTTTTGTTCCAATGTTTTCTATCTTGTTCATTGGTTGGTTTTGAGGGTGGTGGGACAGAGTCCATCAACCCCAAAAGTATGTTCCCCTTTATCAGTCACCACATATTCCAAACCTATTTGTTCAATCATAGGCAAACAATGCACCATATGTGTCTCGGAAGAGTAACATTCGAGTTTCATCAAGTTGTCCAACAAGCAGTGGCAAACTTACATATATGTGAGTAGGGGTAGGTGCCCCACTCAAATTTTGAAAATAAATAGATTTTTCTGATAAATTGAGGAGATGCCCCCATTGAAAATAGTTATCCTTATTTTAAAAGCAACAAACATGAAAGATTGAGATTTTATGGTAAATGGTGTTATTTAAAGCATCTATTACTAATGTTAAATGATAATGTATGTGTTCTTTAATTACTTACCTAGAGAAATATTAAAAATTATATATTTATTTTTTTGTCTATATATGTTTATTCCCCTATTGGAAAAAAAACTTGGGTCCATCACTACAACAACAAGCATGTTACCAAAAGGTGATCCTACAACTTGCATCTCATTTAGTATCTCTCACATTATTCCTTAGGCCATCAATTTTATTGATCCTAACCATATGATAAGTACAACTATTTTTTCGCCTATCCTCTAGTATTCTAAAAAGCTTTCTTGAGCTACCCATCTTCTACAGTTAGGGGGAATAGGAAAAGGACATAAGGTTGGTGGACTCTACTACTCTAAACCACTTTCCCCTTCTATTGCTTGCATGTTGCGCATTGTTGCTGCACTCCACTTCAAGTCCACAATTAGTCAAACATCTTTTGTTAGAAAAATGAAAATGTTGGAATTGGTGTATTCCCAAGAGGGGGGTGAATTGGGTATTTAAAATTTTCTTAGGTCAATTCAAATTCCACAAACAATATTACACAAACTTAGGGTCTTTCTATGTAATCATAAACCCAATCAAATAATCAAATAATTAAACACATGTACACCAATCAAACATAAAACATACATGTGTTGAAATTTAAAGTGCGAAAATAAAATAGAGAGTCGACACAAAATATGTTATCGGGGTTCGGCTAATACTGCCTACGTCTCTGCCTCAAGCTCACAAGAAAAAAGATTCCACTATGACTCACTTAATGGGTGGAGCGGCACCTTATACAACACCTTACCAGGATGATTCACCTAATTCTCTTAACCTAGTCTGAACCAGTCTGGGATTATTCATAGGGCTAGTCTCCCTCTTCCGATCATACGTCGGGAAATACAACAAATGTTCAAATAAAATATTTCATACAACCAGATTGCTTCTAATACAAGCAGATATGTACCACTATGCACAATCAACTAATGCACTCACATATGATATGAAGTAAGCTCAAGTGATATTTTCACAAAAAATAAATTTCTCAATCTTTGAGTAAGATGTATATGATAAGTACCTCGAAGATTTAAACCCTTAATAGCTATTTTTCCAAAAATGTTTTTCAAAGAAAATACAGGAGAACTTAGGGTTTATGCTTTTCAAATGATCTTGCACAAACAAGAATACAAGCGTTTGAAATCTATGTGCAAAAAGGTTTCCAAATCAAAAAGTGTTTCTCCAAAGATTATTTACCAAGAAAATATGTGTAGAAACTTATAAGCTCACTTTCAAAAGGTTTTCAACAAATAAACACAAGTGAGAGTATAATGCTTTATAAAACCGAATACCCAAAAATAAATGTTCCTATTCAACAACCTTCAAATGCAAAGAACTTGCAAGTGAAAGAAGTAAAGGAATTAATCAAACTCTCTCTTCAAAATGATTTTCAAATAAAAGAGTATAAGAAAGTATGTACAATAAAGCTTTTGAAGATAAAAAATTTTAGGAGAATTTTTCTCACTAATCTGATTGTTAAAAATGAGTAATGGAGGGGGTATATATAGACTCCTTAGAAAATCTGACTGTCAGGAACATATTAGGGATTTTAGAAAATGTTTGAGTAAGGTTAATAAAAAATAACCCTTGTTTTACCTCAGTAAAAATTGGCAACCCGAGAGTTTTCAGTCAATCAGGTCAAATTTTAACTAGAGGTTCAATCAACCAGAGCATTGGGAATCAGCCACGCGCCAATTTAGTCAACCGAGCAATGCTAGTTCATTTTAAAAATGGTTGACCAAATGGTCAACATTTGACCCTAGAAGGTTCGGTAGACCGAAAGTCTATATAAGTTTAGGTTCGGTCAACCGAATGGTCAACATTTGACCCTAGCAGGTTCTGTCGACCAAAGCTTCTATGAAGGTTGGGGTTTAGTCGACCGAACACACTAAAAGTGTGCATTTAAGTCCTGATTGACATTTAAAGTCACCCATGTTCACATAATTGTAATTTCTAAGTTATAGGGGCCTTGTCACGTGATGTTTGGGGACCTAAAGTCAATCTATGGTCTTTGAGCTTTATAATTAGTCCCAAAAATTCGACATTGGTTGACCGAACCTAAGGTCCTATGGTCCCCTATGATCAAGCTATGGTCATTTGAGCTCATTCATATCATGCATGCAGATGCAAATATTATATACCATAATATTAAATACCCAAATATAATAAATGCAATTACAAATGAAGCACAAACAAGTCTTCTTCTTTTACTCTTCATTTTCTCATAGAATGTTCTAGGAGTATGATCTTTAAGTTCCTTAGGCTTCCATAAATTTACTCTCATGTGTGTGATGTATTGTAAACTTGCTCACAAACTAAATGCACACATAAGATCTTTGTGTTTCATTAGCATCAAAACCAGAGATTGGACTCAAAAAGTCAATAGAAAATAGCTAACTCCTATTATAAATTACTGAGTGCAAGTCTCGTAAGTTGACAAAGCACCTTTGTTTTCTGTTTGCTTGCCAACTCCATAAATGGGTGGCTAGCCTTTTTCATGTTAGTTCATTCCAATGTTGTAGGGTCCTAGTTGTATCACATCAAAGTTGTGGATTATATATTTTATTACATTTGTCAATGACTGATTTTTGATGACTTGGCTCTATTTAATGAGAGATTATTCTAAGTTATTCAATATATTTTATGCATTCTATTATGAAACAAGGTCTTATGTGATGTACTTGCCAGAATACTTTTTAATAATAATGCTAAGGACTACTTCGATAACCAATTCATCACCTATGGGATTAACTTCAGTACAATCCACCAATAATCTTGAGCCTACACTCATAAGAAAGTGGATTTTCAAAGTGAAAAAGCAAACATATTAACAAAGCCACTCATATCCTATAATATCATTAATATTTCAAAAAAATTTTTGGGGTGATGTGTGCTTATTGCTTGCTCACTTATTAATAGAATGTTTTCCTTTCCTTGGTACTGAAATACCGTATTTTGTTCTTTTCCCAAGGGTTCTTTGTTCACACTTCCTCCATGTAGATTTATGGGTTTCATTTGTCCATTAGTTACGTCCAAAATGAATTAACTTCAATCCTAACGCCATGGAACATATTTTTGTAGGCTACTTTTGTACTCAAAAGGGATAGTGATGCTACAACCTACTTTACACCTTTTTTCTTTTCTTTTTTTGTCTGTGTTGATGCTGCATTCTTTGAGTCTACATCATACTATTTTGATTCCTCGAGCCTTACCGAACTTGATGAGTCTCTTCCTTTACCTAGCCTTCCAAATTCTAGCCTACTTTCTCTGCCCAGTCCTTATCTTGCGTCTTCATCCAATTTAAGTCCTCAATAATTTCAGTCAGTGCCTCGTCGACGAATCCCCTGGTTTCGTCGCTGAACGAGTGTTGAACACTCGTTGACGAATGAAATTAGGAATAGCTTCCCAAGAGGGGGAGTGAATTGGAATCTTTTCAATTTTGATAATTTTTAATCTTTCTCTTAAGATACTAAAGAAAGCATAATAGATAATTGACAATCACACTTTAGAATACTTGTAATTTAAATGAACAAGACAATCAATAAAGCTAAAATAATTCAATCACTTAATCAAGAATAATTTTTCTTTTCTTGATTTCCCTATGAATGTTTATCACCTTCTTTGAATAAACTTTTAGTATGCACTTCTCTTGATCAAGATTTCTGCAGATTAACCAACGTACTCCCTTTTGGGTTTCCGCAAACGGTTAATCGAAACGTACTTTCTAAATACCAAGAGTCTTTGTTTCTTTCTCTTTGAAACTTGTGACCTGCACTTTTAAATCATACAACACAGCAAGTATAGTATGTAAAATAGAGAGAAAGACACAAGATTTTTTACGAGGCTCGGCTTTAACACAGCCTACGTCCTCGCCCTTGGCAAAACACCGAAAGATTCCACTATAACAGTTCTGTTACCGGGTGGAACAAAACCTGTTTACAACCACTCCTTTGATCAAGGCTAGAGCCCGCCTTCTCCAAACAATATCCCCTTGTTTGGTCAACGTTCCAACAGCCTGGAATCGTCCAAAATCTACAAGAGAAATATCAAAATCTGGTGTACAAGAGAAGCTCACACAAATAGCAGATTAGTACAAATCAAAACTATGTACTTCAAAAGATAAAATATCAAAAATGAAATAAACTTTTGAAGCTTTTCAAAGAATTCATCAAAATCCTTTTCTCTAGATGAGAAATCAGTAATTCTTCAGTTTTTGATGAAAAAATATCAGAACAACAATACTTTCAGCTTTGCAAGAGTTTATCAAAAGAAATTTTGAGAGCAAGAGAGCTTTGAGAGAATTTTAATGCTTGGGATAATTTTTGATTCACAAGAACCATGTATTTATAGGCTTCGAAGTAGGCTTCCTTATTGCAAGAGTTTCCTTAAAGAGTTTCCCAAGTTGTTAGAAAATTTGGGGTTCAAACGGTTATAATTTAAAAATAAGAGTTTTAAAATTTTTGCCCTTTGAACAGTGTTCAGACGTCTAAGAATTCAAGGTCAGACGCCTGAAGTTCCTAAATCCCCTTTAAAACAGAACTAAATACAGGGTCAAATGTCTGAAGTCTGGATTCAGACGTCTAAAGTCTGGGTTTAGATGTCTGAAATCGCAAGTCCAGACGTCTGAACTGCTATTGCAACTTTCTGTCTTGTTCCATTAATTCTTCAGACGTCTACACTTAATCTTTAGACGTCTAAAGTAATTCTTCAGATGTATGAACTTAAAGTTCAGTCATCTGAAGTCTCTACTTCAGTCATCTGAACTGAAAAGTTCAGTCATCTGAGCCTTTAAAAATCCTGTTTTATAAATATCTTTCTTTTAAAAACTAATTTGCTCTCTTATTATTTTTATAAAACTTAATTCAATACTCTTAAATAGGTCCTTAAATCTTTATAAACTCTTGAAAAAGCTTCAAAAACATATTTCAAATGATATTTTGGCTTTTGAATTACTTACAAATATGCTTTCTAAGTCATCATGCTTGAGTTTCTCATTGCTCTTGAGATTCTTTGAATAATTTGCTTGAGCTTCAAATATGTTAAACTCTCTTTGGATCATTGAAAAATTGTCTTCATACTTGACTTATACTTGATCTTCTCTTACACCATACTTGAGCTATATTTAAAGTTTGCTTTGAACCACACTTGATCCATATTTCCTGAAACACCAAAACTCAACCTTTTCAAGTTAAATCATCCTTTGTTTGTTATCACCAAAACCAATTGAAAGATCTTGTTAGGTCAATAATCTCTCCCTTTTTGATGATAACAAACAAGGAGTAAAGATAAAAGATTTATGTAAAATGAATTACTCCCCCTTACTATGACCATTAACAAGCAAGCCATATATATATATATATATATATAAAAACTCCCCCTTGCTATAATCCATAGAAAATTTTATGTTCATATAGTTCATATATCCATGTAATTCCTATATAACCAAGAACCAAGTTCTTATGTGAATTCACATATATTCAAAATCAAGTTCACACTTGGATCATCAAGATCAAATTCACATATATGTTGCAGTTCATTCATATATAGCATTTATCTATTTAGCCTAAAAGTATCATTTTTCAAGTTCACATGTTCTTTTACTTTATCTTTACTAAATGCTCTTTTTCCCCCTTGTTCAAGTTCATGTACTTTTACATAATCATGTACTTTTACTTTATCTTTACTAAGCACAAGTACTCTTTCTCCCCCTTTGTCATTAATAAAAAAGAGTAAGACAATGATAAAGAACCATCAAAATTCATTCTCCAAATATATATATATATATATATATATATATATATATATATATATATGATCCATACACCAAAAAGTTACATTTTAGCAAGAGTACAGATAATTTAAGATACATAAGGTGTGATTCTTGTAAACAAAAAGTTACATAGAAACCTAAACTAGAGAACATCTAGCTTTCCTAGTCTTCTTCTTCAGAACCATCTCCTTTCTCTTCTTCTCCTCCTCCTTCTTCGTGAGTCCCTTCTTCTTCAGTATTTTCTTCATCACCTTCATCTTCAGAATTTCCTTCTTTTTCTACAGAAGCATCATCATCATTATCATCACCATCATCATCATCTCCACTCTGAGGAACAGAGCTAATGTCCATGGGATCACTGCTCTTAGTGGTTTTGGCATGATATTTTTCTATATGAGTGACCTGTTTGTCAAGTGATGTGACCTTTTCTTTGATATTCTGAAGACCAATGCGTACTTCAGAAGAGAAACTAGAGAAATCTTGTTGAAAGGATAAGAACCAAGAAGGTGCTTCTGGAGATGAGCCAAGTTCTTGTGTGGAAGAAGATTGAGCAACTGTTGATACTGGAGCACAGGCTGAGGCTGAAGCTGAAGCTACTGCAGATGCAGGTGGTGCATGTGTAGTCCTTGCAGCTTTCAAATACCATCCATAACGTCCCTTATCATATCCCATTTTCTTGAGAGAAGTTTCATTAAAAAGATCATATCGGGTTATTTTTATGAAAAACTCAGAAATATTGGTAATGTTAAGGTGAGTAAAGAGAAGAGTGAGAATTCTTCCATAAGGAAGAATAACTCGATTTGATTCTAGCTTGGTCCACATCCACCTAACAATTAAACTAGCCAAGTCTAGTTTCTTGCCTTTAAGCAAACACCAAAGAACAAAGCATTCGATATAAGAAAGATCAAAAGAGCCTTGTTTTGGTATGATATTGGTTGAAACTAGTTTATGGAGAATATGGCCTTTTAAATTCAGTTGCTTGTACAATGGAGGATGTGCAAAATAGACAGGTTCATTTGTCATGATTAATGGAAGAAAAGCTTTAGGAGTAAAACCTTGTTCAAGGATCCAAGATTGAGCAAACATAGGACAATTAAACTCTCCTGGAGTAATTTTGAGAATGGGAGATAATATTTCAGAATTCAGTAGTATTTTCTTTCCTTTAACTTCTGAAGAGAAAATCCCATCTTCATATTGCATATTGGCATAGAAAATTTTCACTAAATGAGGAAAACAACCCTTGGGTTGTTGAGTGATAAAATCAAATCATCAAATATCACGAAACAATGTAAGGATATATGAAAATTCAGTGACAAAGAATGATACATCCAAGACTTTACCTAAGATTGGTTCTACAAAGCTCAAAGAATTTTGATAACGGAGTTGAGCTCGAGGAGAAATTAACCATTTATCAATATTTTGGGTTTCCCTCCCTGATGAAGGACCTTTGTTCACAGTCTGCTTGATTCGAGGCATGAAGACACAAAGTTTCAGTAACCCTAAGTTTCGTGTGATGAATATGAGTAGGATAGAAGTTTCGGAATGAAGAGAAAGTGAGGGAAGATGAAGAGTTTGAAGTTCAGATGAATGAAGCAAGGAACTTCAAAAGTCTGAAGTTAGGGTTTAGTGCGCTGAAAATATATAAATCCCGCGACTTCAGATGTCTGAAGATAAGTACAGACGTCTGAAGTTTTAAAAACCTAAAAGTTTTAAAAGTCAGTATGAGTTCAGATGTCAGAAGTCCTAGGTTCAGTCATCTGAACTCTTCTACGACAGTGTTCAGACATCTAGGGTGTGAACATTAGACGTCTGAAGTGCATATAAATTCTGAAATTTTACTACTAATATACTTCTCTGCTGTGGATTAACCCAAGTTCCCTCCTAATATGTATAAATCTTTCTTCACTTAGAGGTTTTGTAAAAATATCAGCCCATTGATCACTTGTATTTATAAATTCAAGAATTATATCGTCCTTTTGAACATGATCTCTCAAAAAATGATGTCTTATGTCTATATGCTTAGTTCTTGAGTGTGAAATTGGATTTTTAGATATATTTATGGCACTTGTATTATCACACTTTATTGGAATTGTTTTATATTCTAAATTAAAATCCTTTAATTGTTGTTTCATATATAGGATTTGTGCACAACAACTTCCTGCTGCCACATATTCAGCTTCAACGGTTGATAAAGTTATAGAATTTTGTTTCTTTGAAAACCATGACACCAATGATTGTCCTAGAAAGTGACATGTGCCACTTGTACTTTTTCTATCAATCTTACAACCGGCATAATCGACATCTGAATAACTTATCATATTAAAATCCGTGTCCTTTGGATACCATAACCCTAAATCAAGTGATCCTACCAAGTACCTAAGAATTCTCTTGACGGCTGTTAAGTGTGATTCCTTGGGAGCTGATTGAAATCTTGCACACATACGCACACTAAACATATTATCCGACCTACTAGCAGTTAAATATAGTAAGCTACCAATAATTCCTCTATAGTGTGTGATGTCTACTTGTTTTCCTTTTTCATCTCTATCAATACTTGTAGTTGTACTCATAGGAGTTCCTATAGGTTTACTTTGTTCCATGTCAAACTTTTTAAGCATATCCTTGATGTACTTAGTTTGATTTATGAAAGTTCCATTTTTAGCTTGCTTTATTTGTAGTCCTAGAAAATAATTTAACTCCCCCATCATAATCATCTCAAATTTTGTTTGCATATATGTGGCAAATTCTTTACGTAGATCTTCATTTGTTGCTCCAAATATAATATCATCCACATATATTTGAACTATTAGCATATCTTTGTTTTTGGATTAATGAATAGGGTACTATCAACTTTTCCTCTTGTAAATTCATTTTTAAGTAAAAATTTACTTAACCTCTCATACCAAGCTCTTGGAGCTTGTTTCAAACCATAAAAGAGCTTTTGTCAATTTGAATATATGGTTTGAATTTTTAGAATTTTCAAAACCTGGAGGTTGTTTAACATACACTTTTTCATTTATATATCCATTTAAAAATGCACTATTTACATCCATTTGATATAACTTAAAATCCTTATGGGCAACATAGGCTAAAAGCATCCTAATAGCCTCCATCCTTGCCACAGGTGCAAAAGTTTCATCATAATTAATTCCTTCTTCTTGATTATACCCTTGTGCCACTAGTCTAGCTTTATTTCTTACAACAACTTCATTTTCATCCTTCTTATTCCTAAACACCCATTTAGTTCCTATAATTGATTTATCTTTGGGTTTTGGTATAAGTTCACATACTTGACTTCTTTCGAATTGATTTAATTCCTCTTGCATAGCTATAATCCATGAATCATCATTTAAAGCATCTTCAATATTTTTTGGTTCATCTTGAGATAAAAAGGCATAATGATTACAAATATTTTTTAGTGAAGTTCTAGTTGTTATCTCTTTTGATGTTTCACCAAG
The DNA here is from genome assembly GCF_029873635.1 of Malania oleifera. Lineage (NCBI taxonomy): Eukaryota > Viridiplantae > Streptophyta > Magnoliopsida > Santalales > Ximeniaceae > Malania > Malania oleifera. Next base: position 13,749,995 of record NC_080420.1, on the reverse strand, counting down.
TATTTGTTCTTTTGGATGATTTTTGTCGTATTTCCACTCTATAGGAAGATTCAAATTTTCTATAAAGTTTTCATTTAAAGCATCATTATCCTTTTCTTCTTTTATTTCAAGGTCTTTTTCTTTTTGAGACATAACTTCTTTTTCATCATTCATATCTTTGATGTTATAACCATTTGTTTCATCAAAAGTTATATGAATTGATTCCATGATCGTAGAAGTTCTTTTATTATAAATCCTATAAGCTTTACTAATTGTAGAATAACCTAAGAAGATACCTTCATCTGACTTTGCATCAAACTTTCCTAGATCATCTTTAGTATTTAATATAAAGCATTTACAACCAAATACATGAAAGTAGGAAATATTAGGTTTTCTATCTTTCCAAAGTTCATATGGTGTTTTATCTATTTTTGATTTTATTGATACCCTATTTACAATATAACATGTAGTATTTACAGCCTCTGCCCAAAAATATTTAGGCAAATTATTTTCATTTAGCATTGTTCTTGCCATTTCTTGTAAAATTCTATTTTTCCTTTCAACAACTCCATTTTGTTGTGGAGTTCTAGGTGCTGAAAAATTATGAGTTATTCCATGTTTATTACAAAATTTATCAACTTTCTTATTTTTAAACTCTCTTCCTTGATCACTTCTAAAACTTGTTACATTGTAACCTTTCTCATTTTGTAATTTCTTACATAAGGTTATTAATTGGTTACAAGCTTCATCTTTGTTTGTTAAAAAGATTACCCAAGTGAATCTTGAATAATCATCTACAATAACAAAAGCATATTGTTTTCCACCTAAGCTTAAGGTTCTAGTTTGACCAAATAAGTCTAGATGCAAGAGTTCTAGAGGTCTTTTGGTGGATATGTATTTTTTCTTCTTAAAACTGGTTTTTACTTGTTTTCCCTTTTGACATGCATCACACATCTTGTCTTTTATATACTTAGTATTTGGTAGTCCTTTTACAAGATTTTTCTTAGATAATTTGGATAGTAGGTTTATACTAGCATAACCTAATTTCCTATGCCATAACCAGCTTACTTCATTCATAACTGTTAAACAAGTTATGTTTTGATTTGCTAATTTCTCAAGATTTATGCAATAGACATTATTTATCCTATGAGCCATAAACAAAGATTCTTTATTTTTAGGATTTTGGATAACACATTTTTCTTTCATGAAAATTACTTCGAATCCTTTATCACTTAGTTGACTAATACTTAAAAGATTACGTTTTAGTCCTTCCACTAATAACACATTATCTATAGTGAGTAAAGGTTTTTTACCGATTTTTTCGATACCAACAATTTTACCTTTGGCATTGTCACCAAAAGTAACGTATCCCCCATCCATTTGTTTTAAAGTAATGAACTTGGTCTTGTCACCGGTCATATGCCTTGAGCATCCGCTGTCCAAGTACCATTTGTCCGCTGTCGTTGTTGTCCTAAGACAAACCTACAATGAGGGACACTATGTGTTAGTTTTTGGAACCCAAATTCTTTTGACTTTCTTTGTTTTGTTGTTGGTTCCACTATTTGTTTTCCATTCTCCTTGAACTTTAACATATTCTCTCTTTAATGGACAATTGAACATCACATGACCTTTAGTCTTGCACATATAGCAAGTGGTGTGTTCATGTTTGTTATTTGACGAAGTGCTAGCATAAAACTTAGCTTCCTTAACAAAATATTCCATGTATAACTTTTTATTCCTTTTATTTGCTTTACCATTGTATCCTATTCCTTCTTTGTTTCCATGAAGCCTTTGCTATCCAATCATTTTTTCAAAGTTTTCTTTACCTTTAGTAAAATTATAGACAATCTTTTCTTTATCCTCAACTATCTTTTTGAGTTCATTTATTTCTAAATTTTTTTTATTCAAGTCATTTTTATGGGTTTTATTTAACTCTTGTTTTTCTATTTTTACTTCTTCTTCCAACTTCTTAATATGAGTATTTCTTTCTTCTTCAGTAGCTTTGAATGATTCAAGTTGCTTTATTAATTCTTGATTTTGATCTTTCAAAGTTATATTTCTTTTAGACACTTTTATAAATCTTTTATAAAGTGAGAATAATTCAGTTTGTAATTCCTTATAAGAAGGCAAGCTATCACATGACTCATCACAAGACTCGTTTTGAGATTCGGTTGAAGAATAGTAAGAGTTTACCTCTTCATTGTTCGCCATAAAGCATATATTCACCATCTTTTGTTCACTTAATTCAATTTCAATTTCACTGGAGCTTGAGTCATCCTAAGTAGCTTTCATTGCTTCCTTCTTTTTCTTCTTGTCTTTCTTGAATAATGGACAGTCCGGTTTGATATGCCCTGACTTTTTGCAATGATAACAAATTGGTAATTCATTCTTACCTTTACTTTCTTTCCTACTTGTCTCTCCTTTTTCAGTTTTCTTTTTATTAAATTTTCTAGGAAACCTTTTATTTATCCTATAGAATTTTCCTAGTCTCTTAATAATTAAAGCCAACTCATCTTGATCTAAGTCACTTGTTTCGCTTTCTTCTTCACTAGTGCTATGGCTAGATGATTTTAGAGCTAAGGATCTTTTATGCTTTGGTTCAGGATTTCTTTCTTTCAATGTCATTTCATATGTGAGAAGTGAACCTATAAATTCATCCAAGGAAGTAGTCTTTAAGTTTCTACCTTCCGTGATGGCTGTGGCCTTTGGTTGCCAAATAGAGGGTCTGCCTCTTAGAATTTTTTTGATAATTTCATATGTAGTATAGGTTTTTCCTAAGGCACTTAAGGATTTTATTATGTGAGTAAATCTAGTGTACATGCTTGATATCGTTTCATCAGAATTCATTTTTAATGCTTCGTATTCACTCGTTAACATGTCTATCCTGTTATCTCTAACATCAATGGTTCCTTCACAAGTTACTTCTAGTTTATCACAAATCTCCTTAACTGTTTTGCAGGCCATGACTCGGTTAAACTCTTTAGCATCTAATGCACAATATAACGCATTTATAGCACTTGCATTTATTTGAAGCATTTTATAGTCTAGGTCAGTCATATCTTTCTTTTCTTTTGGAATATGTTTTCCATCAACTATTTTAGTAGGGATAAGATTTCCATCCATAACTACTTCCCAAGCTTTCCAATCCATGTGTTGGAGATATATTTCCATTCTCTTTTTCCAAAAGGTATAATTGTGTCCACAAAAGATTGGTGGACGGGTTGAGGATTGGCCTTCACCAAAGGGTGCTACTCCAATATTTGCCATTAGATCTTTTTATAGTTTCTTGTTAGGAATTTCTATAACTAGACTCTGATACCAATTGAAATTAGGAATAGCTTCCCAAGAGGGGGGGGGGGGTGAATTGAAATCTTTTTAATTTTGATAATTTTTAATCTTTTTCTTAAGATACTAAAGAAAGAACAACAGATAACTGATAATCACACTTTAGAATACTTGTAATTTAAATGAACAAGACAATCAATAAAGCTAAAATAATTCAATCACTCAATCAAGAATAATTTTGCTTTTGTTGATTTCCCTATGAATGTTTATCACCTTCTTTGAATAAGCTTTTAGTATACACTTCTCATGATCAAGATTTCCGCAGATTAACCAACGTACTTCCTTTTGGGTTGCCACAAATGTTTAATCGAAACGTACTTTATAAATACCAAGAGTCTTTGTTTCTTTCTCTTTGGAACCTGTGACCTGCACTTTTAAATCATACAACACAGCAAGTATAGTATGTAAAATAGAGAGAAAGACACAAGATTTTTTACGAGGTTCGACTTCAACACAGCCTACGTCCTCGCCCTTGGCAAAACACCGAAGGGTTCCACTATAACAGTTCTGTTACCGGGTGGAACAAAACCTGTTTACAACTACTCCTTTGATCAAGGCTAGAGTCCGCCTTCTCCAAACAATCTACCCTTGTTTGGTCAACGTTCCAACAACCTAGAATCGTCCAAAATCTACAAGAGAAATATCAAAATCTGGTGTACAGAAGCTCACACAAATAGCTGATTAGTACAAATCAAAACTATGTACTTCAAAAGATAAAATATCAAGAATGAAATAAACTTTTGAAGCTTTTCAAAGAATTCACCAAAATCCTTTTCTCTAGATGGAAATCAGTAATTCTTCAGAATTTGATGAAAAAATATCAGAACAATAATACTTTCAGCTTTGCAAGAGATTGATTAAAAGAAATTTTGAGAGCAAGAGAGCTTTGAGAGAATTTCAATGCTTGGGATAATTTTTGATTCACAAGAACCATGTATTTATAGGCTTCCAAGTAGGTTTCCTTGTTGCAAGAGTTTTCTTAAAGAATTTCTCGAGTTGTTAGAAAAGTTGGGGTTCAAACGTCTATAATTTAAAAATAAGAGTTTTAAAATTTTTGCCCATTGAACAGTGTTTAGACATTTGAGGATTCGAGGTCAGACGTCTGATGTTCTTGAATCCCCTTTAAAACAGAACTAAATACAGGGTTAGATGTCTGAAGTCTGGGTTCAGATGTCTGAAGTCCGAGTTTAGATGTCTAAAATCGCAAGTTCAAACGTTTGAACTGCTACTGCAACTTTCTGTCTTGTTCCATTAATTCTTCAGACGTCTAAACTTAATCTTCAAACGTCTAAAGTAATTCCTCAGATGTATGAACTTAAAGTTCAGTCATCTGAACTGAAAAGTTCAGTCATCTGAGCCTTTAAAAATCCTGTTTTATAAATATCTTTCTTTTAAAAACTAATTTGCTCTCTTATTATTTTTATAAAACTTAATTCAATACTCTTAAATAGGTCCTTAAATCTTTATAAACTCTTGAAAAAGCTTCAAAAACATATTTCAAATGATATTTTGGCTTTTGAAATACTTACAAATATGTTTCCTAAGCCATCATGCTTGAGTTTCTCATTGCTCTTGGGATTCTTTGAATAATTTGCTTGAGCTTTAAATATGTTAAACTCTCTTTGGATCATAGAAAAATTGTCTTCATACTTGACTTATACTTGATCTTCTCTTACACCATACTTGAGCTATATTTGAAGTTTGCTTTGAACCACACTTGATCCATATTTCCTGAAACACCAAAACTCAACATTTTCAAGTTAAATCATCCTATTTCTGTTATCACCAAAACCAATTGAAAGACCTTGTTAGGTCAACACGAATGTGTGCACTCGTCGACAAGTCCATCGGGTAAAACGATGCTCCAGCATTGAAACGAATGGATTTTGTTTAATTAAAAATATCTTTTTTAATTCAACTGTCAGAAAGCATCCGGATGGGAGATTGCCTATATATTTCAACCTAGAACCCTAATTTTAGCAGATAACAAGAAGTTAAGCAACTTTTGCATACATTGCCAACACTCTATCACGTTCATACATATTTCATGCACTCTCGCAACTTTTCAAGAGCATTTCACACCCACATCTTACAAAGCACGTTTTGATATTGAGGTTTGTATACAATGTTTTATAATTAGGCATTTAATCTTCATTGTAAAATTCTTTTGTTCTCTCATATTTTTATTTAATATTTTATTGAGAGCAAGAACCCTAGCTTTTCATATATTCGTTGTTTGATAAATCTTTTGGGAAAAGTTTATTCTAGAGCTTAGATTTTTGAAGGACTCATGTTCATATTTTTTATTCAAAGATTTCATATCCTATTATCTTTGCAAATGTTATGTAAGAGCAAACCCTAAATCTCCAGCACACATATTATTTGAAAAATAATTTTTTGGAGAAATATTGCATTGGGTTTAGATTTTTGAGAATTTTTATATACAAAGATCATATATTTGGTTTAGATCTTTGGAGCAAACTTGTCATATATATTTTTGTACAAAGATCATACATTTGATATTGCAAAAAATTTTATTGAACACATCACATACACTCCATTGAGCTTCAAATTATATATTGTGAATGTGTTAGGATTTTTATTGTACTCATTAGCTTGTTTGAGAAGCATCTGAGTGTTCAGGAATTTTATCACTCTATTACACTGACGGTTCAGGTTGTGAATCAGGAAGGAGGAAGTTATGTCTCTTGTAAGCAGCTAAGTAGGAGGAAATTGTGCCTCTTGTAAGCAGTGGAGTAGGAGGAAGTTGTTCCTCTTGTAAGCAGTGAGTTTGTAACGAGAAGCCCTACCTGGGTTTAAGGATTAGATTAGTTGAATCCTTGGGTGTTTTTGCCCAAGGCGAGGATGTAGGCCGGGTTTGGCCTAACCTCGTTAAAAATATTGTGTTTGTGCTCTCTCTCTAACTCTATTTATATTTCCGCACTTATATTCATATTATATCTGCTGTGCATGTTTTAAATATTGATATATATGAATATCTAAAATACGTGAGAATATTTGGGTAATACTGAATTAATTGAGATATCCATTGAATAAATCAATTAAGTTGTATAATACTGGAATCGGTATATATCCAAATTTGTGCTTGTATTGTTAGATTTTTAAATTAGGGATTAAGAGACCGAAATTGTAACACCCCAACCCCGAAGGGTCTGGGATATTTACTTTATACCATTGATTTACAACAGAAGTAAATAAACTCAATTATTATTAAACCAGAGCGCTAATTATCCATATTACAATCATTTATTTTAAAAGAAGAAAAATTACACAAGCATAAATATCTGACATCATACTAGTATTTTTAATCAATCTTTATTTTTCTATCCCCACCCGCATGCTTGCTAAGCCCGATTTCTGATATGTCCTTCAGAGTTATCTGAAATATAGAAATATGATTGGGGTGAGACGACACTCAGTAAGTAAATAAGATTATTATTAGTGTGTGGCCAAAATGAGCTTTTAAAAATTTCATAAAATAATATTTAATACTATAACTTCAAAATTTCTTCTAAAATAAATGTAAATCTAAAAATTTCTGCGTAAAACTTTTTTCATCAACTATAACAATAAAATTTAATAACCATATACTGTGACCGTTAAATTAAACTATTAACTTTAAAACTATAAAAATATTTAACTATATACATACATAAAATTTTCCTTATACGTTTCATTTAAATCGTCATTTAGGCACAAGAATTGCCCTTTTCATATAAACTTATACTTTTCCTTCAACTCATTAATAATTCTATACACGTGATTAAATATGTATAAACATATATTGTAAAAACCACGCTTAGGCCTATTTGTCGTAAGTCATGTTTACCCCCATGACTGGGTTGTGTGGTCCAAAGACTGGACTTAGCTGGCTGGCCGACCAAACTAAATCAACGTACGTAAACTTTAAGTGAGATTTTCCTTATTAAGTCCTAGTCCGGAACCAGGTGTGCACTCAGGAGAAATCCACTAAAATAGATAACTACTCTGTAAACTGTGTGGGTGCACTCTGATCCGTTTAAACTTTAAGTTGCCGTACCGAGTATCTGTAACTTTGAACTTACTTTCCCATAAGGGGTTTTAAAACCATCTTATTATAATTTATACAATTTAAAATAATCTCGTAAAAATCTCATTTTTACTCATATTTTCATGAATAATGCAACGTAAAAATAAACTCATGTGATACAATTTTTGTATTAAAAATATATATAATTTTTTTTTTAATAGGAAGAAATGCTGAAAATTTACCCGAGGGGATTAGAACATTTCTTAACCCAAAAATAAATGCAAGTATATTAAAGATAAAACTAGTATAATTAAATATATGTAAAAATAAACTCATGGAAATTTTATGGAACTAACTAACATAATTGAAATTTACTTATAAAATAAACTCGGGTATGAATTTTAAATTAAAAAAAAAAAAACTAACATAATCAAATTTACTTACCTTTTTCTTTTATCTTGTGCTACAAACACAATAACTATTTTTAAGAAATGAGATCGGAAAGAGTGGGTGAGTGAGAACATACTTAAAAATTCCCTCTCCACTTTAAATTCTTTCACTCACTAATCCTTCTCTTCCTTGGAAAAATTGTTGTCAAAAATGAAGGTTGAGAGCTTCCTATTTATAGGAAAATTTTGGGAAAGAAATGAAATTTATAAAAGTGTGGGGAGATGTGTGAAATTATAATTTTTTTAAAATTAAAGAATGGGCAAGGTATAGGTTGAGTATAGGATAGGGATGAAGGTCATGTGGGAGTGTTTGCCATCATTCCCATTAAATAAATTTTTAATTAATTACTTACCTAATTAATTAATCAATTAGTTAATTAATTATTTTATTATTTTATTATTTTATTATTTTTCTTAATCATTATTATCATTATTATTATCATTGTTATTACTTTTAAACTATTTTTAGTATTTATTTATTTTATTATTTATTTTTGAATAAGAATTAAATTTGAATTTTGAAAACTCATGTGGGCCCCACACAATTTCGAGATCCAAATGGATCCTACGTAACTCCAATAATCCTCATACGATTTTATGAGCCCTACACAGTTTCGAGACTTATGTAAACCTCCACACAACTTCGGGACTCATGTGGGCCCCACATATGATACCTATATTATTATTATCTTAGTAGGTATTTCTATAAATTATGCCTGTCAAAATACTATTTTATGTATATGTACTTATTTACGTGTACAAACAGTGTCTATCCTATTTATCTTATGAAATTCCATATTGACCAGGCCGACCTCTAGGGAGCAACTGAGCCGCAATGGTCTTTGAGCACTTGCTAAGACAAGGTCTTTCTTAAGCATCAAACATGGAATCAAGGATTCTACAGAAAAACACTTCTGTATTAATATTAACTTAATGACCATTTTTATTACTTTATTATTATTGTGCTTTAATCATATATATATTTGGGTCATCACAGAAATATTTTTAAATACCCAATTCATCCCCTCCCCCCCCCCCCTCTTGGGATTGCACCTAGATTAACAACATTATTCAACCCCATAGTAAATATTGTAGCCCAACATACGGCACAACCACAGATAATTTCTTTGGATTTGTTGTTAACTCCTAGGCCGCAGAATGTTCAAGCCTTAGAAAGAAGAGTTCCAAAAAATACATGGAGAATAGAAATTCAGCCCATCTCAATAACTTATGCATAATTGTTCCCACAATTGATGAAAGGTCAGCTAGATACCCCGATACCAAGTTTCATACCTGAGTGGGCATGACCCTGATGCCTAATGTGAATATCATATTGGGGTGTTAGGCCATTTGATTACAAATTGTTGGTCCTTTAAATACAAAGTGTAAGCTTTCAGGGATGTAGAGTGGTTGGCTTTTGACAATGAAAAGGAACCCAATGTGCATGGTAGTCCACTGCCCAACCTTGGAGGGGCTACTGTAAATGCCATAAGAAAGAAAAATAATGAAGATAGGAGAGGAAGGATAGAGCAAGTCTGAACCTCACTGGATGAAGTCGTTGAAGAATTTCACCAACTAGGAATGTTGATAGAAGGGGCACTTTGTGGTGCAAGATCCCATTGTTGTTGTTGTCAAGAAAGACTAGTCTTTTAGTGCAGAAATGCAGCACATTCCAAAAAATTTTACAAAACTTAATGGATGCTCGCTTGGTAGAATTCTATGTTGGGTTGGAAGATTGACTGATTGTCAATTTCAGTGTTAGGTCGAACTGTCATAGAAAAAATGGTGGAAAATTGGGTCTACCCCACCTCGGCAGGTATTAAATTGAATAATTGCATGAGCTTGAGTACATAGTGGTGGTAGGATCAATGTAATTCTGAAATATTTATGAAGTTCCTCATCCTTTTCTTTTCAAAACAGGGTAGTGCCCTATAAACTCTTTCTGTTTAGATCATTTTGAATGTGAATGATATAAACGCATTTCAGTATATTTGTCTCATCTCATTACATCATCCTTTACCTGTCACTTTTGTCAAGTCTTGTTTTGTTTTTCTTGTGTTTCATGCAGGGATGCATGGAATGGATTTACCAGTACAAAAGACCTAGAGCCAATAATTAGCTTTAAGAATCCAGTCAATGAGGCAGAAGCATAAAAAAGAAGAGGTGCACTTACCTCTTGAAATATTAAAAATGTTGAGGGAAAACAAATGGTGCCTAGTAAAGGTCCCACTTCGATAGTCAATTTGGGTTTGTTGCATCCTCGATAGTTTTAAGGAGGAGAACTAGTCCTAAATAAGATTTTGCCAATCCATAATAATACTTATGAGAAATAGACTCTTAATTATGAAGGGCTTTGTGTTGTAAAGAAGCATTCTCCGTAGGAGCGCTATTGTTAGCCAATATGGATGGAGATGACCTGCTACATTCTATCAATTCAGATATTGTAAAAAAAAAAAAAAAATTATGCATGATGTAATGTGTACCTTTTGATGAAATCAATGAGCAAGGTTTCTTGCCTTTTTAATCTTTTAATTGCGGTTAGTGGCTCATGGGTGTAATGATTGTATTTTGATCAAATGATGGGTGACCATCTTTTGTCGACCAGTATATCCAAAAGAACCAAATAGTGCATTGCCACAAACAATTCATTTGAGGCAATGGTTATCACTGAAAGGATGGTAGGTCATCTTTTTGTTACCTAAAAGAAAAAAAATAAAAAGAAATCTTTTGCCAGCCTTGTAACGACCTGCTATTTAATTGGGTTATATATATATATACACTACGATATTTAACATGCTCTGATATCATACTGGGAAAACCCAATCATTAACCTAAGTAGGAAGAAGTGGAAATCAAATAAACATATCCATACATAATTATATACAATACAATACCAGAGTGCTAAGAGGTTTCCCAAAATACACATATTTAACTGTTCCCCCAATATCCTCAACCGGTGAGGGCTATACGAAAATACTCACAAAAGATACTCACTCTCTCTAACAGGGTAGTACTGTGACCTCTCTATCTGCGAGCCTGGTATGCTCGCCCAACTGGCTCACTTGAAAAATAATTCAACACTGGGATGAACCAAAGTTCAGTAAGACAAAATATGCTATTACTAGTGTGTGGCAATTGAGTTACAATACTAAGAAAATCTATTACTGTATAGTCATGTATCACTGAATCTGTAAAGCACAATACTAGAAATATAATCTTCATATTTTACTTGTTGCTTAACATTTTTATACTTTAGGTTTCTATTCAAAATACTGCTAGTATATGTATATCTTTTCTATTTCTGTAAAGCTGTATAAACATAATAATAACTGTAAACTTCTCTGTGGATAACTGTGTATTATGATTTAACCCCTTATGACAGGGTTGTGCGGCCCGTAGGCGGGATTTACCTTGGCTGGCTAACCAGGAATAAATCACTATACTCCATAGTCTAATCAGCCCTCCTCAACTCATATCTGATGGGGAGCATGTCCACTCGTGGGCTCTATGCGATTGACCTTTATACCACGTATTATCTGAATAGGTGGTTGCACTCTATAACTTGTATGTAGCTACAGTATTGTGCTCCGTAAACTATATGGTCCAACAGGGTCTGATACTATATAATACATCTCTATATACCACTATCTGTTTTACCATGATTCTGTAATAACTGTATAAACCATGACGCTGTAGAAAACTATATTTATATCAATTGTGTTTCTGTAATAAACTATAAAACTATATATCATGGTACTGTAAACTGTATCTGTATCAACTGTATAATCATGGTATTCTGTAATTACTGAAAAATACATTCACTATCTGTATATTATGTAAAACACATCTCTGAAAAATACTGTAAAACATGTTTTTATACTATATCTATATTCTCAAGCCACACGGTAATTTTAACACATATTAATCATATTTGATAAACTGTATAAATCTCTACTGTAAACAATACTCTGGCGGAATATCTATAATTTTATACTGAAAACATTCTCAAATAACTTAGCATAACATATTTCCCTTACCTGTCTATTGAAAGCCCCTATGGTATATTGGCCTAACACCCGCAGGGCCTCCTACATAATACCCTGAAAATAATGTTTGCCATAACAAAATATCAGTATTTCTTCACCTACATCATTTCCTATAACTATCATAAGGCTAAAAATGGACTAAAATGTCTTACCTTGAATTTGGGATGAAATCCAACTTCGTTTCACCAACAATCCGCTTCGGTAAACTTGTAGAAAACTTCGCCAAGAGCATCGTGGTGGCTTCGGATCATCGATCCGGCGACTGGCGGGGCCGAAATCAAAGAGAGAAGGGAGAGAGTCTATAAGAGAGAGAGAGAGAGAGAGAGAGAGAGAGAGAGAGAGAGGAGAGAGAGAAGCCTGAAAATGTGATAAAAATTCAATTTTTTACAACTTATAGGGTTAGATTCGTCGACGAGACACGTCACCTCGTCAACGAGTCCTTTAGTAAATTCGTCGACGAACCCTACCCTTCATCGACGAAATTCAGAGTAACCCAAATCCGTCTCTCGGTATTTTCTCATAAATGAAACGAGACCTCGTCGACGAGATCCTGAAGACATTCGTCGACGAATTCCTGTATTTGTCAACGAACCTTGGAAATTCTTGACGCGTTCGTTGACGAAATCTACTGCCTTCTGTTACTGATTCCATTTCTCTCTCTCTCTCTCTCTCTCTCTCTCTCTCTCTCTCTCTCTCTCTCTCTTTATTATTTAAATACCATTATTTTTCGGCTCATTACAAGGCTTGTTAAGAATGTAAATTTAAATTTATTTCTTGAATACAGCGTCAGAGATCACCGCCCCCCCAAATATTAGGGCAGTTGTAAGAAAATTAATATTAAGCCCCAAGAGAATTCCAAGAAAGAAAATAGGGGAGAGCCCAAATGGAAAAAGGGAACCAAGATCCCTTAAAAAAATATTTAGTAATATAACAAAAAAAGAAAAAAAGAAAAATGAGAATAGGATGGAAGGATCAGAGGCATACTTCATAGGTGATCCTCGATTAATGTTACCCTAACAAAATTTATGACTTTAGGCCTTATTAAATCTTTTTTCTTTTTTAGCCTATACCCCTAGCATACATTATGGTCCAAAAGGGAAGTCCTAACTTGATTGGTAATTGCCATTACCTCAAATGAATTGCCAAGATCAATAAAGTTTGAACTACGATAGGACCTGATCCTAATGAGGTGCATAGGTGGATAGTTTAAAAAGAACAAGGTTAGTCAACTTTTGGCTCCTCTAGGGATAGAAATACCATTTTGGGGAAGGATTTTTAATCTTTAGTTTCCCTATTCTTTTGGAAACCTATACATTAGACTATGTTTCATCATGTGCCTTAAAGTCCACCTTGAGGTTGAAATACTAATTAAAACACCCGAAGTAAGCATCAAATTTATAGTGGAAGCCCAATTGGTTTAGACATTGAAAACCCAAAAGGGCATTGCCTAGACTGTGCCAACCTTTATTGAAAACCAGAAATGGCAACAAAGGGCTCCTAGGAAAAAAAAGGAGTTAAAGGGAATTATGGGATAGAGGGAAGAATGTACTTGCAAATTCATCCAATTGCAAAGCTACTGGGAAGAACCAAAATAACTTTTGTGGTAACCAAAAATCTAGCTCGAATAATGAAGGAGCATGTACAACAAGTGGACAGTCCCGATTCTGCTTTTTTCCTATAAGAAAAAAAATGGAGATTATCAGTGAGTTTGGAGTAGGGGAAAATTAGAGGTGTTTGCTTATTGATTTGATTATCTAAGTTGGCATCAAGGTTGCACAACATCAAAGTACTAGTAACGCAATCCCTTGCAAAGCAAGCACGGAAACAAGACAAATAAAACAAGTTTGAAGATTTCATTCATATTCCTAATGAGATTGTGTTATCTGATTGTATGCTTGTTTATTTAGCTTCAAAATTATTTAAACAATACAGTCCCTAAAGGGTTGCAACATCCAAAAAAGTTCAAGGAAGTATCGACTAATCAGCATTCTTGAGACTAACATGTTAAGCTTTAAACTTAAGTAACTTGGTTCCAAGTAGCCCAGGATAGATGTAATGCCAAGTTTTGACATATTTGTAAAAGCCAAGAGCTAGAGATAGTCAAATCAAACAACACTAGTGATATCTTCTGCTCAAGAGCATAGTTTCCCTAAAAGTTTTTAATAGGGGCATAATTGACAGATTGGAATTCAAAGACTATTAAGGCAAAAAAGAGATACAGAAAACATTTTTTCAAAATCTCACTTGTTGATTGAATATTGGTTCACGAACATTCCTGAATAGGAGATTTGTGCATCTTCATGCATTGTATATGTAGCATCAACAGTGATAAGAAATATTCCATATGCATTCTGTACAATTTTATCATTGCATAAGAAAATTTAAGATGTGTCCTCACTTCATGCATTATAATGTTCATATCATACAAATTTCTTTCATAGATTTTGTGAATAGTGTTTATTTCACTTATCATATCTTCAATTCATTGTCTTTTGTAGATTGAAATGATTTGCGTTCTACTTAGGTTATAGGGACCGATTCTTTGTAATCTGAGTAATTTTTTTCTTAAATCTTATTTCTCTACTTTGGAGGCATATGACATTGGTTCCAAAATTTGGGTAGTCATTTTCATGTTATGATGGTTTGTCAACTTAGGGGGCATGTGGTATTAGTTCCCAAGTCTAGGTAGTTGTTTTCAAGTTGTGATGGTTTGTTCACGTTAGAGGCATGTGACACTTATTCTTAAATTCGGGTATTTGTTTTCAAGTTTATTAAGATGGTTTGTCTACTTCAGAGGCATGTGACATTAGTTCTCAAATTCGAGTAGTCGTTTTCAAGTTGTGATAGGTTTTCTACTTTAGAGGCATATGACATTAGTACCCAAATCCGAATATTTGTTTTCAAGTTGTGATGGTTTGTCTACCTCGGAGGCATGTGGCATTAGTTCCCAAATCTGGGTAGTTGTTTTCAAGTTGTGATGATTTTTGTACTTAAGAGGCATGTGACATTAGTTCCCAAATCTGAGTAGATGTTTTCAAATTGTGATGGTTTTTTTTTCCTAGAGGCATGTTGCATTAGTTCCCAAATTTGAGTAGTCGTTTTCAAGTTATGGTGGTTTGCCTACTTCGGAGGCATGTGACATTAGTTCCTAAATTTAAGTAGTTGTTTTCAAATTATATTGGCTAATCTAATTCGGAGGCATGTGACATTAGTTTCCAAATTCGAGTAGTCGTTTTACTAAGTTGTACCTTGAAGGCACGTGACATAGTTCCCAAATCCAAGATAGTGTTCTCTTTATAAAGTAGGACAATTTACACTTTACACTGTAAGCTTGTTGAATTGAACTAGATTCTATACACCTTTGTAAGTCCACACATTCTCTATTGCTAGATTTTACTATATAACGTTCGATCCAAAACTTGTGTCTTCTATCTTTATTGGTGTGATACTATAGGATGCTAAGAGACATGTCTTCCTATCATCTTAGACAACAAACCAATAAAGAAGGGTAGCTGTAGACATCTCATTTTGTTTGAGGCTTTAGTAAAATTTATATTTTTTTTGTTTTAAATTTTGATGCCCTTTAAGGTCTTCTCCTAGGTGCGGTCTCTCATTTTGCTTATTCTCATTACCCTATTCAAACATGTATGTAATAGATTATTTTGTAATGTTTTTTTTCATTAGTGTAGTCAAAAAATTAAAAATAAAATAAATAAATAATAAATACATAGAAAAAAGAAAAGAAAGAAAAAAAATAGCCTCAATGGCCTTGGCGCTTCATGGGGCCAGCCTCTCAAAGTCTCGCACTTGTACACACAAAAGAAGAAGAATTTTCAGTTGGTGGCATTTGATTAGGAGGCCTAAATGTGGGCCCTTTTTTTTTTTTTTTTTTTTTGCATTTTTTAGCTTGTACCAGCACAAAACCCATGCTGGGTAATTTTTTTGGCTTGTACCAGCACAAAGTTCATGTTGGGCTATTTTTGAAATTGCAAGCCTATTGTATATATTAATGAATAAATAAAAAAATAAAAAAAAAATCAATCAATCAAATCAATTAATCAATTAATAATCAGGGTCCTTCCTTGCTTCCTCATTGGCCTACAAATAGGAACTTCGTAAGAAGGAATGGAGGGGGATAAGAAAATTGATATTGAGAAAAGAAATGCTAAAGGTGAGATTAAGAGATTTAAAAGGTGAGACAAGGCTCTGCGAAGTGGGAAAAGAAAGAGGAGCAACTGGGAGTTACTGAGAATTAGCAAAGAGAAAAGATTAAAGGAAAAATCAGAGAAGAAGAATCTGAAGAAGGGAGAGCTTTGCTGATGAAGACAGTGGCTAGAGAGGGAAAAGTTTAAGAGGTAGAACCCTCAATTCTCATGTATGTATGTGATTATGGTCTTTTTTATTAAAATTGGGTTTGATTAAGCAAATGCTGCATAATGGTTAAGAAATAGGGAGAATTATATGACAAAATCAATTAGCAAAATTTTAGAATATGTTTGAATTGAAAAATTGGAATTAATTTATGTAAAATTGAGCAATATCAATTTGAGTATTGACCTAATTCTCCATTTGATCCTTAAAAAAAAGTTAATGGGACATAGGTTGGACGGTGACACGTGGTATCACTAGGACTGTGCGTTCGAGGGGTGGATAGCTGGATTGCTGCGTAGTAGTGATCTGTTTCTAGCTCCTTGCACCCATCACCCTCTACCACGTGTTATTTCCTAATTTCAAAAATAAAAAATAAAAAATAAAATTACTTGGTTGTTTCCTTTGTCACCTCACGTGGTTGACACGTGACAGCCCCATCCCATGACTTCTATGCACCATATCGTTGAAAGTCTAGGAATGTTTTGAAAATCCTTTTTTCTTGAATTTTATGCAATTGTGCTTTTTTTTTGGTAAAAGAGGGCGGCATCTCCTAAACTTTATTAGAAAACCCCTTACTTATGGCAGAGGAAAACCGTGGTTACAATTTTGAGACTTGGGATAGTAAAAACAAAATTCCAAGACCCTAAAACTAACTTAACTAACATAAACCAAACCAAAAAACCAAACACCAGCAACCAAAAAACTAAGAAACTAAACCACTAAAAGTGAATTAACACAAAACATCATGAGCGCAAAGAAGGAAAACCCAACAAGTCCAATCGAATCATTCCCCTGACTTGCTGAGGAAGATCATCTTGGCAACTATATAATCGAGAAATACCAGATTCACCCTGTTTGGCAAAGAAATATGCACTTTTATTCACCTCCCTGTAAACATGTTCCACTTTGAACTGTATGCTTCTTAATGCTAGCATAAGTTCTTCCCACAAATCCTATAAGTTCCAATCCAAGCACTTCCCAGAATTTATGCATTTGCTTGATCTTTTTATATATTTAATACTTGTATACATCATATTGTGTGTGTGATTGCACATGTGCGTCCCAATGATACCTCATATAAATCAATTATGACAGGGATTTGTCTAATAAGATCCCTTCCTTTGGAGGTCTTTTTAGACATTCCTAAATCGCAGTTATTTTTGCATTTTCTTTTAAAATTTCAATATTTATTGGACTTGTTTAAGAGTTTTATTGAGGACCATATGATTCAAATTGGGATAATCCATAGTTAGGTACCATTCATAAAACGGGTGTGTAAGCGATGCTAATACCATCCCCTCACATAACTATACTCCTGATCGCAAATTTGGTAAAATCAAATCGAGACTACTGGTTTCTTTGTCTTAGGATTAGTCTAAATATAAATTAACAAGTACTAATTAGGTGAACTAATCGCACTTAAGAAAATAACAGGTCAATGACAACTCCAACAAATCATCAATATTGTTATCCCTCACCATTCCGGACCCTTCTCAAGGAGGTTGCGACACATATGACATTGTGATTATTGAGAGGGTATCCAAAGTCTAAAATGGCTTCTCTTTCATACTAAAGATTTCGTTTTGTTGAAATCCTTATAGGATATATATATATAGAAGTATCTAGATGTGGCATGGAAACCATTTTGTGATAAAGGACGTATGTTCTAGATCTTTTAGATAAGCATGGGCAATGTAATAATACACCTATATACAGATACATGTTATGCATGTAGAGGCTTGTTAGATAGTTAAAACTACCTTACATTCACATGACCTAACATATCTTTTTGTAGCAAGTGTAATAAGCCAATTTTTAGATTCTCCTTGAATGTGCCATGAGATGCTATCGTTCATATCTTGCAATATTTTAAAGGTGCATCGGGAAGATATTTATTGTACTAGGATTGGGATCACACTTGTATTCTAGGTTACACAATACCTATGTTACTTAACAAGGTATTGTGTTTTTGTTGGCGGCGACCTAGAATCTTGGAAGAGTAATATATAAAAATTGTTGTGACCCAATCAAGTGCTTATTTAGAATATAGGGCCACAGCACACAATATGTATGAATTGATTTGGCTAAAGAACATATCAGAAGAACTTTGTTTTCCACATTCTTAGTCAAGTGGAATATATGTGTGATAATCAATATGTTATTCACTTTGCCTCTGATCATGTCAAAATCCAAACACCAACTTGCTGATCAATGTGTTAATTAAAATTTTGGATAGTTTGGTTAAATAGGTTTGTAACAAGTTAGGAGCATATGATATCTATGTTCTAAGTTGAGATTGTTATTGATTATTAGTTATTTAGTAGGTTACCTATGTTCAATAACTAACAATCAAAGGTATTATGGTCTTTCTGATGTACTTGGCAGGAAATATAAATAGAGTGAGAGACTTACCATAACTATTAGGTCTTCCAATTTACACAACACTTTAACAAAGACATTCACCAAAATTGTATAGTGTGATAAAAAAAAAAAAGTTTACATAACCAGTAGGATGGGACATGGATATTTTTGTTTGCTCAAATGAGAAGATCAATTTTTTATGTATTACTACAAAATTCACAAAAATTATTCTCTCTTCTCCCTAGCTAATTTTCTTTTAGAAACAGACTTAAGCCCCCAATATTGTTCTAGGCTTGCCATGAGAGCTGCATCTCCATATCAAATGCTATTAAAAATAAAAGGTGTGGTTCAGGTGGTAGTGCGGGTTGCAGGAGTGCCTTTCACGAGATCAGGTGTTCAAACCCTCCTGGACTCATTTCCGTCCCTGGACTCCTGAATTTACCTTCCCTTTGGATTTGTGGGGTCAACTTCAAGGGGCGCAGGATTAGTCACGTGTACCGTAAAACGGACACGTGAATACCCGGTGCGTAATCCAAAAAAAAAAAATAAAATAAAATAAAAATTTATTTTAGTATAATAAGAAAATAAGAAATATCAATTAATGATGTGTAAAATGAAATTTTTGTTAATTAATTTGGAGCATTTAAAAAAAAAAAAAAAATTTCTTACTTTCCTCGATAACCAAATATGAAAAAATAGATTCCTTCTTATTTTCCTTTCTTCTCCCTAATATTTTTCAAGTTCCAAATGAAGTCTTATAGTATAATAATTTCATAGCTTACAAAAGAAAAGATGTTTTCATCATAAAACAAATGATAATGCATCATCGTTTATTCACTCATCAAAGTTAGATATAGTGAAACCTTTCCGCATGAGTGACTTTCTAGTAAATTATTATATCCAGTATGCCGTCATAAATTTTATTTTATTTTCACTTATTCAATTATATGCTTAGAAATAGATATTGCACGAACAAAACATAACCTAAGATTGCTGCTTAATTCACATTGTATGACTTTCTTTTCACATTTTATGGTACAGGGTTCTCAAATTTCTTCAGATGATCCCCAAAATAGTGCACAAGTCAACACTGCATTCTGGAGGATCAGTCTTTGATCTTGAGTTTTGACTTTAAATGAATATTACCATTATTTTATCATCTTCCCCTTAATAAAAAATAGGCTCCAGAACATGCATGCTAACAATAAAAAAAAGTAACGTTATTTTCAAACGAGTAGTCTTTTTTTTTTTAATCTGTCTAGTGAAGGACAGTGGAGGTTTTCGTGTTATCAGCACTATATAAATTTTTCATGGAATGTAAATCTCGGGTATATAGTATTTAACAAAAGGTAAATTATAACACAAGTTTTTCAAGTTGTGTAGAATTGCAGCCCTTGAAGTTTTAAATATAGCAGAACCTTTTAATTTTATATTGAAACTTTAGGACTCCCTCATGTAATTTGTGTAATTTATCCTTTTATAAATTTAATCAGATTAGATGAGACGTACTGTCATGCCCACGAATTTAGTTTGTCAATTTCTTTGGATGAACAAAGAGAACTTTTCAACAATGGAATTTTTTAAATTGGAGGCTTAGGTGATGCAAATAAAACAAAATTGATTTTTTATAATCTTCAAACATCAAAATGCAAATTTCCAAGAAAAGGGTTCCAGCAGCAGTTAGAATCAGGAACTTTGAAAAACCAATATACGATTTCATCCTCCTCCACCTTATGAACCCCGTTTTCATTTTTAAATGGATGTATCAATCATTACTAGCACTCTCGTTACATCCACTGTCCTCTTGTACATCTTGATTCCATTTCCATCTCAATATTGCACAGCAATGGATACCTTGATTACATCCCAAAACATCTCCAAGGGACAAACTCTTGTATCTGTCGGCGAAGTCTTTGAATTAGGCTTCTTCAGTCCTGGTAATTCTAGTAAACTATATGTGGGGATTTGGTACAAGAAAACCTCAACGAGCAAAGTTGTTTGGGTGGCAAACAGGGAGAAGCCACTGGCAGCTGCAGACTCCTCTACAAGTCTAACAATGGGTGTGGATGGAAATTTGAGGCTTATGGATGGCAAGCTCAACACAGTCTGGTCAACCAGCATCGTCCCGGTTCTGTCTAATAAACAGGTTGCAGTCCTCTTAGACAATGGGAACTTAGTCATTGAAGATACTGTTTCAAAGGAAAAACTGTGGGAGAGCATGAAAAATCCTTGTGACACTTTTCTTCCGGGCATGATGTTAGGGATGAACACTAGAACTGGCCAGAAACAGTTCTTGACTTCTTGGAAATGTGAAGATGATCCATCACCAGGAAACTTTCTCCTAGGAACTAAACTTCAGGTACCACCACAACCTTTCATTTGGAATGGAACAACACTTTTCTGGAGAGGTGGGCCATGGAATGGATTGAAGTTCATTGGGATGCCGGAAATGGATGCGATATATCAGAATGGATTTCGCCTTGTATCAGATACTCGAGAAGGAACTGAATATTTCACCTTCGATGCATTGGGAAGCTCTCATATTCGTATTATGTTCTTATCAGCATCAGGATATCTGCAGATATCACAGTGGGAGGAAGACAGGAAGGAATTTGAGGTTCATTGGGAGACACCCCAGAGTCCATGTGATGTTTATGGAATGTGTGGACCTTATGGAGTTTGCAATAAAAATGAGTTGCCAATTTGTAAGTGCTTGAAAGGATTCAAACCAAAGTCGAGCACGGAGTGGAGCAATGGGAACTGGACTGGTGGGTGCGTGAGGCGAACTGAATTGTTTTGTGACCAAAATATGAAAACTAGCTTAGCCTCAGGTAGAGGTAGAATGGATGGATTCTGGAAGTTGAGTAGGATGATACTGCCAGATCTTTTTGAAAATTATATGCTGCCTGAGGATGCTGAGGCTTGCAGTCTTTGGTGCTTGAATAACTGCTCGTGCACAGCTTATGCTTTTGTGGCTGGAATTGGTTGTATGATTTGGACCAGCGACCTTATGGACATTCAGGAGTTTTCATCTGCTGCAGAAGATCTTTACCTCCGGCTTGCATATTCAGAACTAGGTAACAAAATTTTGGGATTAGAACTTTGGGCAACGGGTCTTAAGTGTTGATTTTTTCATGAAAACATTTTAATTCTAATTTAAATATTACCTTGAACAAATATTTTTCAGGCAGAAAAAACCGAGCAAAACTCATCTTCATTGTGGCAGCTGTTTCTAGTTTCATCATCTTGGTTGCCTTGGTGTATGGCTTGCGTAAGTGGAAACAAAATACCACTGCTGTAGGCCTACTTGGTGGAAAAGGTAACAAGGACTCTTCACTGAGATTTTGAGAAATCAAGGTAAAAAATTAAGAGAAATCAATGTAAAAAGTTTTGGAATTCTATAAATCTGTTGTGTTCTTAAGCTGCAAAAGTGAATTTCGTTCTGATAGGGGTCAATTCAATACAAGAAAAAAGTAAGGGTCGATTGAAACTATGGTATTATTGTAAAGCTTTTTTAGGGTCAAGCCCTACTAATCTGGCTGGTCTGGTGAGAGTAACTATCCTTGTTCTATGCTTCAATCTCTAACATCAGGGAAAAAGGTAAGAAGCATGGAAGACATCAATTTATTTTACAACCCTGACTCTTTAAGAGACCGCCCACAAGGATGTAACATAGAACGAAAAGATGTGACAGAGCTACCAGTGATTGACATGGACCAAATTTTAGTAGCTACGGCCAACTTCAGCATGGCAAACAAACTTGGGGAAGGGGGATTTGGACCCGTTTATAAGGTAATTACAAGTACATTAACTTCTCTTTCTAATATACTGTCTGCACATACACATGCAGCTGCACAGTGACAGTGTTGGGTCGGCTATGTACAGGGAAAGCTGAAAAATGGGAGGGAAGTTGCAGTGAAAAGACTTTCCAGCAGCTCAGTAC
Source organism: Malania oleifera (assembly GCF_029873635.1). Lineage (NCBI taxonomy): Eukaryota > Viridiplantae > Streptophyta > Magnoliopsida > Santalales > Ximeniaceae > Malania > Malania oleifera. The sequence goes on along the minus strand of NC_080420.1, from coordinate 13,727,471 downwards.
AAGGCTTTGAAGAGTTCAAGACTGAAATCATATTGATCTCCAAACTCCAACACAGAAATCTAGTTCGGCTATTGGGATGCTGCATTGGAGGAGAAGAGAAGTTACTGATTTATGAATACATGCCAAACAAGAGCTTGGATACTTTCCTTTTCGGTTAGTTTGACTTTGGCATTTTTTTCTTTTAGTTTCTTGTATAGCTTGATTTTCACTCTGTTAGGAACCTGTGAGCAACCAAATGTGACACCAAAAATTTAACGTGGTTCGGTCAATATCGACCTACGTCCACGGAGCACACACCACAAATTCACTATTCGCTGGAAAATTACGATTCTCACTCTCTCTCTCTCTCTCTCCCTCTCTTCCTCCTCTTTCTTCCTCTCTGCTCTCTGAGCTTCTCACTTGTACCTATTACATTCCTCAGCCCTCTATTTATAGGGCTGATATTTAAATCAATATTTAATCACAATTAAACATAATCACTCACAAACGGGAGGTTTACAATCATGGGATAAATAGGGATTAGTGCAAACCGCATTCCAACTCATCACGCGTCTCCAACTTCTAGCTCTCCTGTCTCCAGCTACAACAATCTCCCACTTGGAGATAGAGACTTCTGACGCCTCCTCAATCAGTATCATGAATAAATTATGTACTTAAAATATGTCTTCAGGCATGAAGACCAACTGAAATTGAACACAACTTCAGTTTCTCTGTAGTCACCACCTTCGTGTCTACTCGATTCCTGCGAACTAATCTGATGGCTGTCAGCTTTACAACTGGTGCAAAGATGTCGGTGTAGTCAATCCCTTCCTTCTGTTCAAAGCCTTTGACTACCAATCGATGCTTGTACCTTTTGGAGTCATCATGCTCCTTTTTGATTTTGTACACCCACTTGTTGTGAAGGCCTTTGGGCAACTCAGCTACTTCCAAAGTTCTGTTGGAGGTGAGGGATTTCATCTCATCCTTCATTGCAAGCTTCCACTTACTCGTATCTGCCACCTGTCATGCTTCATCATAGCATTCGGGCTCTCCTCCATCTGTAGGAAGTAAGTAATCAATATACCTTCTGTTTGGTAGATGAGATCGAGTAGATCTCCTAAGCTCCGGAGCTGGAGTATGAGACGGTGGTGCGACGATCTACTCCACAGGTTCCTTCACCTGAGGATTCTCGGCATTCTGTTATTGTGACACATTCTGAGTGGACTAGTTCTAATCTCTTCTTCTTTGGGGCATATGTGTTTACTGGAAACTGACCCTCTTCTCTTTCCCGACTATACAATCCTCACACATGTCAATCTACACTGACTATAGACCACTCAATTTTCCCTTTGAGTGCATCACCTTGAGTCCCTTCTCGCTCATGTGACCGAGTCGTTGGTGCCAGATGTTGCTGTCGTTATTTCTTGCAGCAACTGAAATAGACATGGAGGTATTAGAGGTTAGAAAAAGTGTTTCGTTTTTCTTACCTCGCACAATCATTAATACACCCTTTGAAACTTTCCATTCATCGCCAATGAATTTCATCGTGTATCCCTCATCTGCCAGCTGACCAACTGAGATCAAATTCTTTCTCAGGTCTGAAATATATTTGATATCCTTCAGCTTCCATACTGACCCTTTTATATTGATCTTCACAACTCCCTTGCTGGTTATGTCGTAAGGTTGATCGTTGCCAAAGTACACCTTACCAAAATTACCCAGTATGTACTCCTTTAGGTAATCTCTGCAGCAAGTGGCATGAAATGAGGCTTTGGAGTCTAAGACCCAAGACTCCTGCTTGCTCTCCAAAGAACAGATCAACATCTCATCATTTTCGGAAGCAATATTTACTTCTGTCTTTGCCCTTGTCTCGTATTCTTTCTTCTGACTTCTACACTGGTTCTTGTAATGACCGATTTTTCCACAGTTCTAGCACTCAATAAATTTTGTACTTTGGGAACCTGTGGCTTGAGTACCTCTAGGATTTTTGGATTTAGACCGCCTAGGTCTAGATCTACCGTAGTTGTTTGATTGTCCATGCATGTTTCCTCTGCCTCGACTCTCCATGTTCAAGGCTGAACTCGAAGTGGAGTCATGGTTCGACTGCATTCTTATTTCCTCCGTCAAAATCATGGTGATGACCTCATTTGTATACAAGCTTAGATTTTCCTGCAAAGCTACTGATGGCAGTAACAACACCATTCCAACTTTCAAGCAACTGACTAAGAATCAATAGGGCCTGAATCTCATTATCAAACGTTATCCCGACTGAGGCGAGTTGATCCGACAACTCGTTGAAATTATTCAAATGTCTGCTGAAACTTTCACCTGCAGACATGCTCATTGTAAATAGTCTTTTCATAAGATGTACCTTGTTTGCGGCTGAAAGCTGCTCGTACATATTAGAGAGCGCATCCATTAGAGACTTGGTGATGTTATATGCTTGATATTGAATGTCATAGATTTTGACAACGTCATTCTGATGGTTTCGAGGGCTTTTTGATCAAGCAACTCCCACTCGTCCTCATTCATGGATGCTGGCTTACCCTTCAACGGTAAGTGTAATTCCTTCCCAAACAAATAATCTTCTATCTGCATCTTCCAGAAATCGAAATTGTTGCCATTAAATATTTTGATTTTTGAGCTCTTTTTATTTGACATCTCGATTTGCTAATCTAGAGATGGAATTAACTCAAATGGATAGCACGGTTAGATCTGGAATGATCGAACACCCTAGAAATGGTTCAAGTCGCTAAAAAAACGAACCCAAAACGATTCCAAAAGGCTCAGTCAAAGTTTTAGGTCAAACCTGGTCAAATGGTCAACTATGCTGACGTGGCAACTGACGTGGCAGTAGGGTCTACCTACTGACATGGGGGTGGGGTCCACCTGCTGACGTGGCAATGGGGTCCACCGAATGACGTGGCAACTGACGTGGCGCTGAGGCGGTGGGTCGGATCTTGGTCGGGGGACCGGTTCTCGAATTGACCCCGTGTGAGACTGTATGCGGATCAGGTCGGGTTTCCCCTGGGTTGGGTCGAGGTGGTCTAAGAGAAGAAGACGCGTGCAACGCGTGCGGCGTGTGAGGAGCTGGTCATCGGAGCGTGTCGAAACTTCTTGCTCCGGCAAGGCGCGTAAGCCTTCGTCTGGACTTCGTTCAAGCTCCGACTTACACGGTTCTCTTCGTATCGACGAGCTGAATATGATGGTGGCCTCAAAACTTAGTTTCGATCCACTAGACAGAGCTCTGATTTTGGGATCACTTTTGATCTGGCTTTCCTATGCCAACTGGGCTTTGATACCACTTGTTAGGAACTTGTGAGTAACCAGAAAGATGTGACACCAAAAATCTAATGTGGTTCGGTCAATATTGATATACGTGCGTGGAGCACACACCACAAATTCACTATTTCTCGAAAAATTACAATTCTCACTCTCTCTCTCCCTCTCTTCCTCCTCTTTTTTCCTCTCTGCTCTTTGAGTTTCTCACTTGTACCTATTACATTCCTCAGCCCTCTATTTATAGGGCTGATAGTTAAATTAATATTTAATCACAATTAAACATAATCAATCACAAATGGGAGGTTTACAATCATGGGATAAATGTGGATTAATTGCAAACCGTGTTCCAACTCATCACGCATCTCCAACTTCTGGCTCTCCTGTCTCCAGCTACAACACACTCAACTAATTATCCTGCATTATTTGCAACCTATATTCAATCCCATTAAGTTGCACCCAAGCATGCATCTCCTTCATATGACGAACATGGAATTGATAGCCATGTGATGCTTTATACTCCGCCTCATGCATGTGGTTTTTTTTTCTGTCCCATTTATCATGAACAAAATGGATTTCATATAATAGAGGGAAGATAAAAGAAAATGCTACTCCCAATTACCTGAGCAAAGTATTGGCTACTTTATATATATAGCAAAAACTCCGGACTGAAGATTGTGTATAAGGCCAAATGTGTGTGTCTGTGCCGTGGAATTTTGTATCAAAAAGTAGGGGTGAGTATAGTTCGGTTAACTGAATCATTACCCCCAAACCATCAATCGAAACGAAGTTTCAATTTGTTAGAAAATGTGAATCGAAACTAAACCATTTAAAACGGTTAATCAAAATTCGGTTAACTGCATTTTAGACCAATAGCCAATGGTTAACTACACCGACCCTTTAAGTATAATTTAAATTTTAAAATCACTAAAAATAATATATTTTCTTTCATGATAATCAACATGTAAATTTAAAATATTTAAAATAAAATTTAACACATGAATATTAGATTAATACAACTTTTCAATTTAAATTATTAAAAATTTATATGATATTATATATAATATGTATATTTATAGCAATAGTGGTTTGGTTCCGTTATTGTGGTCAGAGCCGAACTGATAACCAAAAAAATTAAGAACTCCGAACAAAAATCGAACCGAAAAAAAAAAAAAATGGTAAACCGATTTTTTAATTCGGTTTTTCTGTTTAGTTATGCTTTCGGTTTTTCTTGCCCACCCCTATCAATAAGGGTGTTTTCATTCATCAAAGAAAATATATGATGCTACTGTCAAGAACCCAAAGCATCACAAGATGGTAGTTCTGTAAGCTCATAGCACCAATGTAGTAGTCGTAATATTATATTAGTTACACAAAACACTTTACTAAGCTGCAATGGAAGTTATATAACTATATGTACCTATAACTAGTCAATTAGCAATATATGCATATTAGAACTAACGTTGTTTCTTGGGCCGCTGTTGATTGTTTCCACTAGATCCAACCAAAAGAATGCAGCTTGACTGGGCCAAACGCTTCAATATTATCCAGGGAATAGCTCGAGGACTTCTTTATCTCCATCGCGATTCTTGTTTAAGAGTCATTCACCGTGATTTGAAGGCAAGCAATATTCTTTTGGATGAACATATGGACCCTAAAATTTCAGACTTTGGATTGGCACGAATTTTTCGAAGGACTCAAGATCTAGCAAATACTGATAGGGTTGTAGGAACATTGTAAGCATCCTTTCCTTTTGTTTTATAAACTGCTGTTTCTGCTAAAAAAAATTTTCCCTTTTCACTAAAATGACAACATGAAATACAATGTGGACCTTCTGTTCATGAAAATACTTAATTTTCTTCCACTATATATTTTAACTGGGGAAACTTTTCATTTTATCTGGGAATAAATTATGCACACAGTTGGAGCATATAATGAACAAGTTTCCAAGTTTTCTCTTATTTCGGCAAAAAACATGCTACTGTGCTGTAAAGAAGAGAAAAATACTAAATTGTGTAATGCATGGAATATATTGACCAATAATAGATTATAGAAAGTTAGAGATGTTGAGGTTGATTCTTGATTGTCTTAGTTCTCTCTTTAACCTCCCTGGACTATGAGACTATGCTATGTAGAATTCTGTCTATGATATCATCATTTGACTTGCTTCGTTTTCCATCTTAACATGTATGCTCTCTTTTCTAGAAATATTTTCCATCCCTTGGCATGTGAATTGCCATAAGTGTTGTAACTTTGGATATAATAGTTTTAGCCCTTTGCATCAAAGCATCGATTATAACTTTTGTGTCTTCATAGAATTCAAGCATTAGTCTTAATCATATCTTAATCCAATGCAGTGGCTACATGTCCCCTGAATATGCTATGGGAGGAATATTTTCTGAGAAATCTGATGTCTTTAGTTATGGAATCTTGCTATTAGAGATTGTTAGCAGCAAGAAGAATACTGGCTTCTATTATAATGAGCAGCATATAAGCATTCTTGGTCATGTGAGTGAAGTCCCACCTTAATCCCAAATTCAAATGCTTCGATCATTCCTTTGTATTCTCTATTGGATACAGAATCGTACTGATGATGCAGGGTTAATACTTTTAGGCATGGCAGTTATGGAGTGAACACAGGGAATTAGACCTAGTGGATCAAGCATTGGCTGATACGAACTCCTCTTCAGAAGCAGCTAGATGCATACATGTTGCCCTTCTATGTGTTCAGGACCATGCTGTGGACAGGCCAACCATGTCGGCTGTAGTTCTTATGCTAAGTGGTGATTCAGAACTTTCACAGCCAAAGCAACCAACATTTTCTTTCCAAAGTTCTTCAGACTATGATCTCCCATCACAAGGCAACAGCAAATGCTCGATAAATGAGGTCACCATAACTACGATTACAGGAAGATAACTAATTACCAAAATAAGGTTTTTCATTAGAGGAGTTTATGTTGATTATAATTTTGTTGTTTTGATATCTATACTGATTAATGCGCCACATGATACATATCTTCTGTCTTATGATGAAAAAAAAACCCAAAAGCCATGTTAAATTGTAATGTCTCATTTATAAAATAACTAAAATTCACGAGGCAGCAGAGCTGGTGATTTGGGGTACTGACATGTGGACTATCTTCCATTCACCACAGAATGTATGCATGGTCAAGGAAAATATGTTTGTTTGAATCATCCAAAAAGTTAAAGCACTAAAACATGCATAGGCTTTTTGTTACACCTTTTCTCAATAAGGCTTGCTTAGTTGAATATATAACTCAATACATATGAATTTGTTTCTGGAAAGTCATGCTGTCATGTTGTTCTCAAACAATGCAGCAGTTTCAGCAGTTGGTAGGACATTTCTTCTCTTACTTGCCTTGTGTACTATGCAGAGAACTCTATCCTAGATTTAACAGTAATAATAATAATAATATAGAGAATTTCACTCCTGAGTATGGAAACTGCTAAGAAATCACGGCCTAATACTATGCACGCACACACACACACGTAGAGCAAAAAAACAAAAAGTAGAGAAAATTAAAAGAGAGAAGAAGAATAACGAATTTATATGATTCAACAATGTGCCTACGCCTACGGAGTCCCTGCGCAATTTGCCACTATCATCAAATGAACCATATTCATACCTTGGAGTGGGTTTCCCATTGAGTAGTGTTGTAACCAAGAGTTCAAATGAAGAAAGAAGAGAGGATAACAATATTAACGCTTTATCTTCATCTTCGATCCTCATGTCCAGTTTAAGCAAATTGCTGAGCGTCTATTTAAATTGATTTATAGGCTGATTTAGATCCCTACACTTAGGAAGAAATAACGACTTCTTCAAAAGAAATTTGTAAGTATTGCTCTTTGACATATATAGGCTCTCCAATTTTATCCATAAAACATTGACAATTTTCTCCTCCATCACACGAGTATGACAGAATTTGCTAATTAACCAAAATTGGATAGTATTGAAGGCAATCTGTTCTAGTTCCATCTAATCATCTTAATCCATATTCTTTGGGTTTTCTCTTGTTAAAGCCCTGTAAATCTTTTGTTGAATAAACAAAAGGTTATGCGCCCAGACGCACAAATTGGGACTTCACCCTACTCATCCATACTGTGATCTAAATGCAAACCCTAGAAAACCTAGCATGAACGTAATGCTTTGACACCAATTGTTAAGAAATTATGCCATAAGGTTATGTGCACAAACACACAACAAATACAAAAATTATTAAAAAATTAAAATAGAGAAGAAAAAATAATGAATTTGCGTGGATCAACAATATACATACATCCACACAGTCCCTTCATAATTTTCACTGTTATCAAATAAGAATTGTCTTAGGATTTCAACTTTTAGCTACAATATATATATATATATATATATATATATATATATATATATTGATTACGCGCTTAAACTACGTAATTAGGTGGTTTAATTCACGCATTGGGGCTTATATTTTTAATTAAATACCTAATTACTCTTAATATTTTAACACAGTTTCTTATTTGTAATATTTAGGTTTTATTAAGAAATTTATGAATTTTTGACATATTTTTACCGCAGGGAAATTATCGAGAGCTAAAATCAGAGTTAGTTTGTAATTCGCACATAAATTTCCCATCCGAGCTCCGATCGAGACGCTTCAAAATTCTAAAGAAAGATGAGAAAATTATCTACGACTTTTGTGTTTCGAGCTTTGAGAGATACAAGCTCTAGGATAGTCAATTTTGGCCTTGTTCATAGGAATGCAAGAAGAAGGAAACAAGAAGCAAAGAAAAAAAGAAGAAGGTGATTTAACCCGGCCATGCAGCCGGGTCCTCTCCAAACCGTGCATAGGGCTTCCCTCCTCTTCCTATATATTTTCTTTTTTTTTTTTTTCCTTCAGCGCCGATGTTTCACCCTCTTCCTCTCTTTTTCTTTTCTTATTTCCCTTCCTTTTCTTCTTCCTTGTCTCCTTCTCTTGCCGGCAATAGCCGAGAGCTCCTCCTTTTCCTTCTTCCTCTCCCTCTCCTTCTTCCCTTCCTCCCCTTGCTCCTGTGTTGCATCCATTCCTTATCTACCCGAGAAGACTCCTTCTGCTGCTCTCTACTCCAGCCAGCTTTCTCAATCCTTGATGCTAGTCCTTCCGAGAGTCCCTGCTGCTAGCCCTGCCGAGAGTTCCTGCTGTTGCTAAGACCTCCAACTCGAAGCACACACGGCCAGCTGCAGCAAGCTTCAAAATAACTCTCTCTCTCTCTCTCTCTCTCTCTCTCTCTCTCTCTCTCTCTCTCTCTCTCTCTCTGTTCTCTTCATCTTTTATACTTTCTTTAAATATTGTTAAGTGTTTTTCTATTTTGGATTGTATATTGAGATATTTTTATTTAAGTCACTTTAATTTATTTATTTTTCTTATTTAGTATTATCTTTAGATTAAAGTTGTTTTGTTTTTTGTTTGCTTGAATTAATTTTTGTTTGACTATGTTCGGTTTGATTTCTTAAAAAAAACAAAGGAGAATAAATACAAAAAGAAAAATATTTTCTTTAGGATCTATATTAATTGTCTTCCTTAAAATAAAAATTTTGGTGAGTTTGATTTAGTTTGAGTTTGATCTTATTAAAGTCCGATTTTTTTAGTGTTTTGTTTATGGTTTATTTCTTGAAGTCTCGGATTCTTGTTTAAGTTCTTAATTGCACTTAAATTAGTGTTATTTAAATTTGTGATTAATTGCGTTTTCATTCTTGCATGTTTTAATTAAGTAGGAAAGTTATCGCCTTTAGTTTTTATCCCAAAGTTCAAGCGTGTTTCAATTCTTGTTTGGTTCGGAATTTTAAATGTAGGATTTTCGTTTCTCGTTATTTAATTTAGTGCGTGTTAGGTTAGAGTTTAAATTGCACGTTATTTTAATTTGTTAAAGAAAACCTCAAACAATCCAAGAACCTGAATCTAAACTGAGTTCAGTGACTTTTTATTTTCGATTGGAAATGTGTAAAATTTGGAATTTAAGCACATTCCCTAAGGAGACGATCTGATCCTTGGGCTATTTATTACACGACATAACTCCTATATTTGGGATAACTTCCGAGCTAGTCATTTTTAGAGTGAGTTAAGTTTTTGGCGCCGTTGTTGGGGATTGCCAGTTTTAATTTCAAATTTTGTCTTTTTCCAATTATTTTTGATTTTTCATTAATTAAAAAAATAAAAAATAAAAAAAATAAAAAAAATTTAAAATTTTGAAAAAAGAAAAATTGATCATGCTTGTTTGCTGCTGTATTAGTGGATTTCTACTATTACATTAATGTTTGAGGCCCTGGATTCAAGATAACTCAAATACTATTTAGAATTTCATCTAGTATCAGTAGTGACACATAGAGCACAGAATCTGATTGTTCTCCTATTACTTTTACGAGTGATTATAAAATTGATTTGAGCAATCTGTTTGACCAATTCTTTGAGGAAGTCATGACTGCACCTACACCTCGTACATTTCAGGATTTTCTATAGCCTACATGCACATCCACACCTTCCTGTATTGTGTTACCACAAGATGCACCAAACTTCAACATTAAGCATGACATGTTATCTAAGATACCCCAGTTTCACGAGATGGATTCTAAGAGTCCGTACCAACACTTGACAGATTTTGTGTTGGTCTACACCACTTTCATTAATAGGGCTAGAACTGATAAATATATCAAACTTCGCTTATTTCCCTTTTCATTGAGAGATAAGGCAAAAATATGGTTTAATTCTCTGTGACCTAACTCTATTACTAGATGGGCTGAAATGCAGCGCGAGTTCTTACATAAGTTTTTCCCTTTTTAGAGAACTCAGTACCTACAGAAGCAGATCAGTCAGTTCATGCAAAAAGGTGACGAGACATTCCGGGCATGCTGGGAGAGATTCAAGGACCTGATGAACATATGTCCATCTCACGGATTCGAATCTTGGAGGTTAGTGAATTATTTTTATACTACTCTAACCCCTGCATGTAAACAGTTTGTCTAGACAGTGTGCAACGGGGAGTTCTTCAACAAGGAATCAGATAAGGCTTTATCATTCTTCGATTATTTAGCTGAGGGTGCCCAACAATGGAGCACACGTCATGAACGGGCACTAATAGAAGCACAACCTATCAGAGCGATCAGTGGTGGAGGCAGATACGAGGTCAAAAAGGAACCTAGTTTACAAGCTCTTGTTGTTGCGTTATCTAAGAAACTGGAGGTTATGGAAAAGCTTGAAGGTTTTGAAAGTTGATGATTGCTCTATCTGTGAGACCTCAAACCATAGACAGGATTGTCATTTACTACCAGTATGGCAGGAGAGTAGATTTGATCAGGTGCCATCGGTGAATTGGGTCAACAAAACTCATAATCAACCGTTCTCGAACACTTTCAATCCAAGATGGAGGAATCATCCAAACCTCTCATGGAGGAAAGATCAGCCCGGTCCATCAACCTCACGGTATCAACAAGTTCCTCAATCTTATGCATCGTCTCCGTAATCGATATATCATCCAGTTGCAGCTCCTTAACAACTTTTTGGAAATTCAAAGGAGAAACAAAAATAAATAAATAAAAAATGTGTGAAGGAAAATAAGAAGGTTGCATTTGAAAGGACCACGTGAGGCCCATTCATGCATGGGCCATGCATGCAAAGAGGAAGCTGAGCTGTTTCTAGAATGGCAGTGAGATAGCCCATGAAGAGGCACTGAAGAGGGAAGTTGTTGACCTTATTGGTCATATGCCGTTTTGATTATGAAAAATACTCTAATATTTAATAGTTGATGAGTTTGTGTGCAGGACCAATTGGAAGTATCATATGGTGCACGCACATGACACATGAAGTAAAGACCTGAAGACCCTGAAAATTATTTCATGTTGTATTGTACTTTAATCCTTTATTTGGGTCTGTAATAGTAACATAAGAATATGGTCTGTAATAATTAATGTCTTACCTGCATGGTAGGATGGATAAGCTCAAGACCATAGATGGACCTTAGGGAACACCCTTCGGTCAACTGAAGGTTAACCGACGCCAGATTTTTGGGGTTAATTCTCAAATACCTTAGACTGACCTTAGGACCCACAAATCTGCATGAAAAAGTTGTCTATTGCATTAAAAATAAACATCATATGAATAGGGTGAATGTATAAGGGAGTTGGAATCGAAATGCATTTTTTGCATGTTCAGTCGATCTAACTTTCATAGTGTAAATCTGTTGGTCGACCGAACTGCTCAAGTGGTCAACATTTTGACCATAGCTCAGTCGACCGTACTGTACCAAGCTCATATGACTTGATCGACCGAACTCCCACATTTGACTCCTCGATCGACTGACCAAATTTAAATGGGCAACACCCTAGTCGACCAAACCCACACATGGGAGAATCCAATGCATTGGTCGACTGACTTTATTGTTCAAAATCACCTGGTTGACCAAACCGCGTGGAAATGGAAAATTGCCCTTAAGACACTAAGTCAAGTCAACTGAACTCTCAGTTCAAACTCTCCACGGTCGACTGAACTTAGTTACTTGGTCAATCGAACTTCAAGTCTGGTCGACCGGTGCTCTCAGGGTTGGACATTATTTTTAACTGCAGTTAAATTTTTTAAACAGGATTAATGGTGTTAAAATGTTTTTAAACAATCCTAATAATACCCTACATGTCTTGAATAGTTATATTTTTAGGGAACTCTATATATACCCCCTCATTTGGAAAAATTAGTATGAGATTAACAAAATAATTAGTAAATATCCTCTGAGTCTCAAAAAGCCTATATTTCATATTCAAGCTATATACTTCCATTCTTATTCATCTATATTGCAAATACCACTTAGTGAGAGTGCTCTTGTGTTCATCTCACCAAACTTAAACCCTCACTTGTTTGTTTTGATTGAGATTAATTTTTCTTTGAGAGTAAGCTTCTAATTTTTCCAAGGGGCTTCGTAAATAAGCCTTCTATAGAAAAACTTCTTAGGGTTTCTGAATTTTGCATTTTCATTGCAATACTTAAGAGTTCATATTGTATTTTGGTTGTGAAATAATATTTTACAAATCGATTTCAAATATCTTTTGTGGTTTATTATGAGAAAAATATTTGTTGAAGGTATTTGAAATGTGCTTAAAGATAAATACTATTTTACAAACCGATTTCAAATATCTTTTGTGATTTATCTTGAGAAAAATATTTTGAGATATTTGTTAGCGTGTTGAAGATCTTTGTTGTCATACCTTTTGATTGAGATTATCATTTTATTACAAAGATCAAATAAATATTTTACAAACCATTTTTGAATATTTCTTGTGGTTTATATTGAGAAAAATTATTTGCTGAGATATTTGAAGTGTGCTTGTGATATTTGTTTGTGCATTGTGATTGAAATCATTTTTTGACACAAAGATGATATCATTTACACTCTTACATACTGATTGCAATATTTGCATAATTATTTGAGAGTAGACACTTAGACTACACTGAGCTTATCAAATCCTATCTTTTGGTAGTGCATTGATTATATTGTGTATAGTGGTACATATTAGCTTATGTAAGAAGTGTTTGTTTGTACTTAAAATTTTAAATATGTAGTATTCCAGACGTGGGCCTGAAGAGGGAGACTAGCCCTATTGAATAGTCCCAAATTGGCTTAAACCCGGTTAGGAAAGTTAGGTGCGCCATCCTGGTAAGGCGTGTTGGTTGAGATTAGCCCCTTGAATTGACCTGGTTGTAACCGGTGCTGCTCCACTCGTTAAGTGAGCTTTAGTAGAATCCTTGAGCTTGCGAGCTAGAGGCGGGGACGTAGGCACAGTTGACTGAACCCTGACAACATATCGTGTGTCTATTCATATTTTCGCACTTTATAATTACCGCACGTGTATGTTATGGTGTAAATGATGCATATGATTTAAATTTTTGTATATTATATTTATCGGCATATTTGGAATTGCATAGAAAGACCCTAGGTTGTATTATACGGCTATCTCGTTTAACCTATGAGATAAATTTTAAAATTTCAATTCACCCCCCTCTTAGGAATACACCAAAGCTAACGGAAGTTGTGAGCTTCATGCATGGGCCATGCACGTAAGTCCAATGCAAAAAGGAAGCTAAGCCATAGGGTTACATAGGGGCGAGGATGCACTAGAATAAAGAAAAAGAAAAAAGAGAGTTTTGGATGGGAGGAGAGTAGACGTGAGCTGCTGCTGTGCTGGCAGCCATGCACATGAAAAGCAAAAGAGTCTCATGCCATAAATGAAAAAAAAGGAGCACGTGGGCGTGCGTGGGAAGAAGTCGGGCCATGCACTGAGAGAGGAAGTCGGGCTGTGCATTAAGGAAGGTCTTTGTTTTGAGTATTTTATTGTTGAGTTTACTTTACTTTTATTTAAAGTTAATGTTGGAATTAAATGTTTGTTTAAGTAATGTGTTAAGTTTATTTTATTGTTGAAGAACCTTTTTTTTTATTAGCTTAATTTTTGTTTTAGTTCTCTCACTCTCTCTCTTGTTCTCTTATTACTCTAATTAATTAGTTTGTTTAAACTTCAATGTCATTTTAATATTTAATGAAACTTATTATTGTTGGATTATTTTCATTTAAGCTCATTTCAATGTGTGTTTATTTTATTTAGCATTTGGTTGAGTTTAAGACTTTGTTTAAGTTAGTTTATTTTTGCTTAAGACATTGTTTAAGTGTAGTTAATTTTTGTTTAAAGACTTTATTTGCGTTGAGTTTGTTTTTGTTTAAGGCTGTGTTTAGGTGTAGTCTATTTTTGTTTAGGCCATTGTTTAAGTTTATCTAATTGTTGAATGCTTATGAGATTAATGAAGTCGTCTGTCTTAGTTCCTTATTTGAATGTTTAAAGAGTTGGTTAATTTGCTTGTTTAATCTCGTACTATTTATTTGAATGATTGAATGGATTGTATTGGGTTGGCATAGTTGGCTCATTTGTTTAATTGCATGGTAGTTATTTTTCTGTTTAAGCATGTTATGTTTTTTGTTTAAGTTTCGCTTGTTCTAATTTTGTCACAAATTCTCAACAACCCCAGAAATTGAATCTGAACTGTGTTCAGTAAATTGTTTTCTTATTTTCTTCTTTCTATTTTGTGCGAGTTTGAAACCAATTTGCATTTCCTAAGGAGACGATCTGGCCTTTTGGGTTAATTATTACATGACAGAACTTCTATACTTGAGATAGCCTTTGCACTGCTTATTTTTAGAATGAGTCAAGTTTTTAGCGTCATTGCCGAGGAATTGTCAGATTTAGTTTCAAACTAGTGTTTTTCCCTTTATTTTGATTTTTCTTATAATCTAAAAAAACAAAAGAATAAAAAAAATTCATGAGTAGCTTTATCTTTGTCATTTTTGTGTGTTCTCTATTGTGTTGGTGAATGACTACTATTTGGATTGATGTTTGATGCCTTGGGTCAGAAACATTTCAAATAGATTATACAAATTTCACTCAGTACTAGTAGTGACACACACAACACAGAGTCAGATAGTTCTTCTGTTTCTTTTATAAGTGAGGATTCTGAACTTGATTTATACAATCTTTTTATGGAAGAGATTTTTGAAGAAACTATGGCTACAGCTGCACCACGCACTCTTAAAGATTTTATGCAGCCTACACAAACCACTACATCATCTTGCATTGCTATACCTAATGATGCGCCTAATTTCACAATTAAGCATGAGATGTTGTAAGTGATACCTCAGTTCCACGGAATGGATTTTGAGAGTCCTTGCTAGTACTTGACAAATTTTGAGTTGGCTTGCACTACTTTCATTACTAGAACTGGAACTGATGAGTATATTAAGCTTCGTTTATTTCATTTCTCTTTAAAGGATAAAGCGAAGATCTAGTTTAATTCTTTGAGGCCTAACTCTATTTTTAGTTGGACTGATACGCAGTGTGAGTTCTTACATAATTTTTTTTCCTTTTTAGAGAACCCAGTTTCTACAAGATCAAATCAATCAGTTTATGCAGAAAGGTGATGAGACTTTCCAAACTTGTTGGGAAAGGTTCAATGAGCTGATAAACATTTGTCCACATCATGGGTTTGAGTCTTGGAGGCTGGTCAACTATTTTTATACCACTCTCACTCCTGAATGCAAGCAGTTTGTTGAAACCATGTGCAATGGGGAATTCTTTAACAATGAACCGGATTAGGCACTATCATTTTTTTATTACCTAACTGAAATTGCACAAAAATGGAATACATGATTTGATCGGGCACAATTAGCAGTACAACCTCTTAGAGCAATTGGTGGTGGAGGTAAACATGAAGTCAAAGAGGAAACTGATGTCTAGGCTCGTATTGTTGCTTTGGTTAGGAGGGTAGAGATTATGGAATTAGAGAATGTGAAAGCTATGAAACTAGTGGAGGTGTGTTTTCTTTGCACCGATTCTAGCCATAAGACTTAGGATTGTCCAATTATGCCACTGTTATAGGAGATTAGGTCTAATTAGATGCAATCAGCAAATTGGGTTAACAGAGCACCAAATCAGCCTTTCTCGAACACTTATAATCCGGAATGGAGGAGTCACCCAAATTTTTCATGGAGGAATGATCAGTCTGGTAAAAATTTCTTTGCAATTTCAGCAACCTTTTTAGTCTTATGCACCACCTTCGCAGCCGATATATCATCCGGTTGCTTCTCAACATCAGTATCAATCACATCAGATTTCTCAGCACTATTCACCTCCAAGATTTCAATCTAATGTAACACCCGCTCCACTGAAGAAGTCTTTTGATGATAGTATGGCACAGATAGCCAATACACTTCATCAATTCATGCATATTCAGGTCACAACTATTAGTCAAAACACTTAGGCCATAAATGAGTTCTAGGGCACCATTAATAAGATGGGCATAACATTGAGTACCCTTAAGAAAGGGAAATTTCCGACACAGCTTTAGCCTAATTCTTAAGTATATCATCAACAACAACAGGTAAGGAGTGATTCTATTGAGACAACGATGGTCATTATTACTCTAAGAAGTGGAAAAGAAGTTTCTCGACCTGAGAGGCAAATAGTTGTCCTGACTTCTGAAGTTGCAACTAAGACAGATGAAGGCAAAGAAAAATCATAGGAAGCAAGCCTAGAATTGAATAAGTCAGTCCATATGGAGGCCAAGACTAGTAAGGAGTACCGACCTGTGGTACCTTATCCTCAAAGGTTGACAGCTGGTCAGAAGAACAAATATCACACTAAAATTTAAGAAATCTTCAAGCAAGTGAAGATTAATATTACGCTTTTAGATGTCATACAATAGGTTCCTTCGTATGCAAAATTTTTAAAGGATCTGTGCACAGTGAAGAGGAAACTATATGTAAAGAAGAAGACTTCTTTGACAGAGCAAGTTAGCACATTAATATTAAGTAAAACTCCTCAAAAGCTCAAGGATCCTAGTTCTCTCACTATTTCCATTATGATCAGTGAATCTCACATTGGGAGAGCTCTACTTGATTTGAGGAGTAGTGTGAACTTGCTACCATTCTCGATGTATGAGGAGTTGGGTTTGGGTAAGCTAAAGAAGACCTCTATGATGCTATAGTTGGCTGAAAGATCAGTACAGGTTCCACGGGGTATTATTGAAGATGTGTTGGTTTAGGTGGAAAAATTTTATTATCTAGTGGACTTTGTCGTTTTGGATATGCAACATCCAATCTCCACCATTTACCAGGCACCCGTCATTCTTGGACATCCATTCCTTGCTACCTCTAATGTGTTTATCAATTGTCAGAGTAGACTACTGAAGCTCACATTCGGGAATATGACATTGGAGATGAATGTGTCCAATACCTGCAAGAAGCCGAGTGGTTGCGGTGACTCAGAGGTACATGCAGTTGATTTGATAGATGACTTTGACATTTCAGAGCTGTTATCGGCACTTGATTCTAATAGTGCATTCGAGAATGACTCTTCCGAGCAGCTTGATGTTTTTTATGAGACAGTTTCTTTGTCTAGAGATTTGATAGAATCAGATGAACAATTCACAGAGATAGATGGTTCCCCTCAATTATTAGATGCAAGTTACATAATTAGTTAGCGTAAGCCAACTTTTGAAGCTCTTGACTTACTGAAAGGCATGAAGTCATTAGAAGAAGAAGTCCCTGCACTTAAGTTAAAGCCACTACCTGAGGACTTGAAGTATGTTTTTCTAGGCCCAGCTGAGGGCACATTCTCGGTGGTCATTTCCTCTCATCTTACTTCGAAGCAGGAAATTGAGTTATTACAGGTACTAAGACAGCATCGAGGAGCAATAAGCTGGACTATCACATACGTCAAGGGTATTGACCCTTCAATCTGTACCCACAACATTTTTCTGGAAGGACACGTGAGACCAACTCGTGATGCACATCGGAGATTAAATCCCACCATGAAGGAGGTGGTGAAGCAAGTGGAAGGATGCTAAGGCCAGATCGATTCGATGGATTCTCCTTCTTCAAGAGTTTGACATTACCATTCGAGACAAAAAGGGAGTTGAAAATGTTGTAATTGATCATCTTTCTTGTTTGTAGCTACTTGATATGTCTTTATCTTTTCCTCCCTTAAGTGATGATTTTCCTTACGAGCATCTTTTTACAGTGTCACACGCTCCTTGGTTGGCGTATATTGTGAATCACCTTGTCATCGACCAAATTCCAGAGCATTGTGCAGCTCAAGACAAACATAAGTTTCTTGCAGAGGTACGACATTATTATTTCGAGAATCCTTATTTGTTTAAATATTGTTCTGATTAGTTGGTGCGTCAATGTGTGCCTAATGAGGAGTTTACCTCTATGATGCATTTTTGTCATAGCGGAGCATGTGGAGGCCACTTTGCCGCAAAGAAAATTGTTTCAAAAATTTTGCAAAGTGGACTCTACTGGCCTACTATGCTTAAAGATGTTGAATATTTTTGCAAAACCTGTGAGCCTTGCTAGATACTTGGAAAAATTATAGCAAAGAATGAAATGTCTCTTTCCCCTATTTTAACTCTAGAAATCTTTGATTGTTAGGGAATTGACTTTATGCGACCCTTCTCGAACTCCTTTAGGAATTCCTTCATTTTAGTTGGTATAGATTATGTGTCAAGATGGGTGGAAGTCATACCTTGTAGGACAAATGATCATAGGGTTGTCATCCAATTTCTTAAACACTTGTTTGCATGTTTTGGCATGCCCAAGGTGATTATTAGTGATGGAGGGTTGCATTTTTGTTATAAACCTTTTGAAAAACTTATGCAAAAATTTGGAATGACCCACAAGGTTTCTACTCCACATCACCCTCAAACTAATTGTTAAGCGAAGTTGGCCAATAGAGAGATTAAGATCATACTTGAGAAGACGGTTCGTCCTAATTGAAAGGATTGGTCAAAAAAATTGGTTGATGCACTCTGGACTTATAGAACTACCTTCAAGACTAATTTAGGGATGTCTCCTTACAGGTTAATTTATGGTAAGACTTGTCATTTACCTGTTGAAAGTCAACATCGTGCTTTATGCACTATAAAATAGATTAACTTTTCACTTGACGATGTCAAAGGTTTAAGAAAGTTGCAAATTTGTGAGCTTGAAGAATCCAGGAGAGAAGCCTACAACAATGCCCACTTAACAAAGGAGCGAATGAAGTTGCTACATGACAAGAAAATTAAAGACAAACAACTTCTCCCTAATCAACAAGTGCTTCTCTATAATTATAGACTACTTCTTTTTCCTAGGAAACTGAAGTCCCGATGGGGTGGCTCGTACATCATTAAAGAGGTCCATTATCATGGAGCGGTAGACATTGCAAATCTAAAAAATGGCCATAGCTTCACAGTCAGTGGACAACGTCTCAAGCCATTTATGACTCCCTTCGATCCACATAAAGAGGTTTTGCTTCTACAAGACCCCAGGGGAGTCCTCTGATCTTTCTCTTTTATTGTCTTTATTTTTATTTTTGTTTTATTTATTATTATTATTTGCATCTTTATTTTATTTTTATATTGCAATTGTTGGTTGTGATTTTCTATTGTTTTTCTATTGGTTTGCTTCACCCGAACACTTCTTTTCCATTTCCTTTATGCTTTCACATTGTGGACAATGTTATATTTTAGTTGGGGGGAGAGAATTTGAATGTGCAATTGAGTACTTCCATCTAATGAGTTTTAATGTGATATTTGCATATGATCTTTGCATGTCAGTTTGGTCCTTCTTTTGAAAGTACTGGTATTGACCTCAAAGCATGCTAAATTCCTTATTTGTGAATGTTTCATGCTAATTTTTTTTCTTTTCTTTTTGAGGACATGAAATATGTAGGATGTAGTGCAAATCAGAGTTTAAATCAAAAGAGAACTTTATCCATTTCACTTAGTTTCAACCAAGGAAAGGATGCTGAAAGTTTTGCTAAACACACACTACACATGTCAGAAGAATTAGAAAGACTACCTTAGATCGTTTTGGTTGATGTATACTTCAATTGTTTGAGACTCTAATGAACCATATCCTAATGGTTTAGGAAAAAAACTTGAAGCATGTGAAAATAAGAAACAAGCCAGGGATCAATTGCAAAAAGAAAAGAAGAAAAAAAGATAAAAAGAACAAAAAAGAATTAAAAAAAGGGAAACAATTGTGTATTGGAAAGGGCTACCTATTCTTGGGGTCCTAACTAAATAAGAAAGTGGGTGCCTTTTAAAGTGTAGTAGCGTGAAAGTCACCATTGTACATTCATGTACTGGAAACAGCTACCTACTACTGGTGTCCTAATTAATTAAAAGTGGGTGTCTTTAAAGTGTAATAGTGTGAAATCCGCCACTACAATGATTCTTAATTAGAGTAAGACAGTGCGGTTGTCTCAAATTAACTGTTGTGATTGAAGCTGTTAATGTCTATTGACAGTCAATCTGGAATTCTAGCTTTATTACCTCGGTTGATTTATTAAATGGTATATAATCTCTTAGTTGATACTTAACTTGGGTTAATCTGTTTCTTGTGTTCCTAAACTCATTAAGCATCTTTCATAGCACGTGATTTAAAAAACAAAATACTAAAATTATGGTTGCTACTCCCCTAGTTTGAACGCATTCATGTTATTTGCTAAAGACTAGAAAAATGTTAGTTGGGGCATGTGATTACGCGTCAAAGTTGCATAATTAAGTATTTAAATGCATTAATTAAGTGTTACAATTTTGATTAAATACCTAATTATGTTCAGTATTTAAACATTCACCTCAATTTACAATATTTGAATTTTTATCCTATCTTTGTTGTAAATTTACGAGTTTTTGTACTTAATTATTGCAGGGCCTTTTTGGAAATTCAAAGGAGAAACAAAAATAAAAAACATATATATGAAGGAAAAGAAGAAGGCAACCGTGCATGTGCGAGGAGCACGTGAGGCCCATTCATGCATGGGCCATGCATGCAAAGGGGAAGCTGGGATGTTTCTAGAATGGCTGTGAGATAGCCCATGAAGAGGAATTGAAGAGAGAAGTCGTGAGCTTCATGCATGGGTCATGCACATAAGGCCTATGCAAAAAGGAAGGTAAGTCGTAGGGTTACATAGGGGCAGGGATGCGCTGGAATAAAGAAAAAGAAAAAGAAAAGAAGAGAGTTTTGGATGGGAGGAGAGCAACTATGTGAGAGGAAGCCAAGCCATGCACTAAGAGAGGAAGATGGGTTGTGCATGAAGGAGGGTCTCGTGAGTTGGGTCGTGTATTTACGTGAAGAGGCCCATGCTTTTGCATGGGTCATGCATGCAAACATAAAGGACAGTCGTGCGCTGGGTTTCAAAAACAAGAGCTATCTTGGGGGGAAACAAAAAGGCCGTAGGGGGCTATTATGGAAAAGGGAGAATAGGGCTTTTAATAAAAAATAAAAAATAAAAAAAAAGGAGGAGTCTAGGGTTTAGGTGTGCTTTAGGAGGTCTCTTTCCAAGGCAACTGTAGGAGAGTTCTTAGGAGCTGCGCCACACAGAGGCAATTGCAAGAAGGCTTACCTCACGGCTATTTCATCTCTCTCTCTCTCTCTCTCTCTCTCTCTCTCTCTCTCTCTCTTACCTTGTGTTAATTTAATATTTGTTTTGTGTATTTTATTGTTGAGTTTACTTTGCTTTTATTTAAAGTTAATATTGGAATTAAATGTTTGTTTAAGTAATGTGTTAAGTTTATTTTATTGTTGAAGAAACTTTTTTTTTATTAGCTTAATTTTTGTTTTAGTTCTCTCACTCTCTCTCTTGTTCTCTTGTTACTCTAATTAATTATTTTTTTTAAACTTCAATGTCATTTAAATATTTAATGAAACTTATTATTGTTGGATTAATTTTCATTTAAGCTCATTTCAATGTGTGTTTATTTTATTTAGCATTTGGTTGAGTTTAAGACTTTGTTTAAGTTAGTTTATTTTTGCTTAAGACCTTATTTAAGTGTAGTTAATTTTTGTTTAAATATTTTATTTATGTTGAGTTTGTTTTTGTTTAAGGTTTTGTTTAGGTGTAGTCTATTTTTGT